>NW_023270807.1:82222222-82362083 GCF_011800145.1 Mirounga leonina | reverse complement strand
GCTGCAAGGAAGAAATAATGAAATGAAGTGAGAGGAAAAGAGGGAGAAAGGTCAGACAACATGGAAAGAGGCTAAAGTTTGAGCTGGGGAAATTGAGGGACTATGGACAATGGTGACCAGTATTCACTTTTTGTCTGCCTTTTTACACTTTTCAACAGTTTTACTGAGACATAAGTAAACTTCCCATATTTAAAATTTACAATTTGGTAAGTTTTTACATATAGACACCCATGAAACCATCACGACAATTAAGGTAGAGAACTATTCATTTCTTTTTAATTTCTCCCTTCCACCCTTCCTTGCATCTCTACACAAACACTGCTCCTCTTTCCATCACTATTAATTTGTATTTTACAAAATCTTATATAAATGGGCTCATCTAGTTTGTTCTCTTTTTTGTCTTTTTTCACTCAGCATAATTATTTCAACCTTTGTCCACATTGTACTTGTAACTATATGTGATCCTTTTTTAATTAAATGGATATGCCCCAATCTATTCATTCACCTCCTGATGGACATTTGGGTCATCTCCAGCATTGACCATTGTAAATTGAGTTGTAGGTGCATTTGTGTATAAATCTTTAGATACACATATGCCTTCATTTTCTCCTGGAGTGAATACCTAGAAGTAGATTAGCTAGATGATATAGTAGTATGTTTAACTTTTTAAGAAACTACCAACTTGTTTTCCAAATTATTTGTGCTACTTTAAATTCCCACCAGTAGTGTATGAGAATTATGTTTGCCTACATCCTTGCTAGTACTTGATGTAGTCGGTCTTTTTAAATTTAGACATGCTAATAGGTGTGTGTATCATTTTGGTTTTAATTTGCATTTTCCTTGTGACAAATAATCTTGAGCACCTTTTCATGTGCTTATTTTCCACCTGTTTAAATCTTTTGCCCAATTTTTTATTGGGTTGTTTGTTGTTACTGAATTTTGAAAGATATTTGTGCATAATTTGGATACAAATCCTTTATCAGAGAAGTAATTTGCAAATATATTCCCCTAGTTTGTAGCTTATCTTAATAAATGGTTAGATTTGATTTGTAATGACTTTGTCAAGAATTTTCACATCTATGTTTATGAGGGATGTTGATTTAAAATTTTCTTTCATAATGTCTTTGGTTTGTATTAGAATGATACTGGCCTCATAGAATGGGGTGGGACATATTTTCTTCTCTTCAATTCTCTGAAGAATTTATTACTTCTTCCTTAAATGTTTCATGGAATTCACCAGTGAAATCATTTGGGGCTGAATTTGTGTGTGGGTGTGTGTGTATATGTGTGTGTGTGTGTATGTGTACAAAGGTTTTTAAGTACAAATTCAATTCTTTAATGGACATTCAAGTTAGTTATTTGTGAGTTTGGGTAGTTGGTAATTTTCAAAGAATCTGTCCATTTCATTCAAATTGTTGAATTTCTGGGATAAGATCATTAATAATTTTTTTTTAAATCCTTTATTGTCTGCAGAAGTTGTACTGATTTTACCTCTTTTATTCCTGATATTGAATATTGGATATTGATTTTTTTCTGATTAGTCTGATTATCAACTTATTGATCTTTCATTGGACCTTGGCATCTTTATCCAACAACATGACTGAGCCCTAACCGAAGTCCATCTGCTGATAGACTTCCCTGCTGCTAATTTCCTATCTTCTTGCACTTATGAATGTCACCTCTCTTTTGCTCCCAAGCATCTTGTCTTTCCTGCTTTTCAGGAAGCTGATGATTTCTTCCTGGATTTTTAGTCAACCATTCCTTGCTCAGGTAAGGGAAGGAAAGGCAAGGATGCAGGAAATTTTTTTTTAAAGATTTATTTATTATTTATTTGAGAGACAGAGCAAGAGAGCATGAGTGGGGGGAGGGGCAAAGAGAGAGGGACAGAATCCTCAAGCAGACTCCCCGCCGAGTGTGGAGCCTGATGTGGGACTCAATCCCAGGACCCTGAGATCATGAACCGAGCTGAAATCAAGAGTTGGATGCTCAACTGACTGAGCCACACAGGTGCCCTAAGGAGGCAGGAAATTTTGATGTGCGGAGAACAGAACAAGTATTTCAGTTGCAAAGGACTGTAGAGTTTATGAAGGGCAGTATGAAGAACTAAGGCTGTTAGGTAGGTTAGAGTCAATTTCTGGAAAGCTTGAATGTCAGGCTAAAAACACTGGGCAATAAGCAACATGGAGCCATTGAAAGCTTCTGAGTAAGAGTGTATGGTCAGGGTTTTAGTCCAGGAAGATGAACTGGGCAGGTGTGTGGCAGAAAAAGGAGACACCAATTGGCTATTATCATAATATAGCCTAGAGAAAAAAGAGTTGTAACCTCAGGCAAGGGCAGTGGAAATGAGAGGTTTGTGTTCAAGGGATGTAGAGGGATAGACAGGTTTTCAATGTTTCAAGAAGCACTCCAAAATACTAAAGTAAAGGCCTGATGACATACATCTGTCAGTCATAAACAGTATATCCACAACCCAGGTTTAAAAGACCAGCCTTTCATATGATAACAGAATGAAAACTACTAACATGTTATGGATGAAGGGAACTGTTTCAACTCATTGGAATTTGGAGAGTTCCTTTTCCAACATTGCTTAGTAAGTCACCGAAGCACATCAACAATATCAGGACAGGTGATGAAGCAGCATTTTCCAAGCTAATTATACTTCATACATATTCATAAGCATTGCATCTGAGTTTCTGAGCTGTGTCTACGGCATATGGGAAATACAAATGAGGTTCTTAGAGTTGCAAGATACGTTGTTTCTTGCTTTTTAGAGATTGTATTTTTATAAATAATAAGTTCTTTTGTGTGTATATGTGTATATATAAATTATATAAAAATGTTTATGAAAATGTATCATACACAATATTATATGTAGGCTGCTGTATGTTTTTATTAATGATTATTTATGAAAAATATGAGATAATCTAAGACATTTTTAGAGAAGGAAAGATACAGGAAAAAATGAAATGATAAAGTCTACAAAGATTTTATAGAGGGCTTGGAATTTAATTGACTTTTTTTTTTTTTTATTCATTTGAGACACAGAGATACAGAGAGAGAGAGAGAGAGCATGAGCAGGGGGAGAGGGAGAGGGAGAGGGAGAAGCAGGCTTCCCGCAGAGCAGGGAGCCCGATGTGGGACTCGATCCCAGGACGCTGGGATCATGACCTGAGCAGAAGGCAGACGCTTAACCATCTGAGCCACCCAGCTGCCCCCATTTAATTGACTTTTAATACATGTTAGTATTCTCCTTCTTACTATTTGTTAAATATTCATAGTAACTCTTGTTAAAGTACCATGTCATTGATGAAGGAATTGACTGATTTACCCAAAAAAAGTTTTTAGCTGTCTCAAGCACCAAAGTAAGCTCTGATTATCCAAAGATGGAGACAGTCTGCCTTCCCCACTGGAACTGTAGAACAAAAAAACAATCCCTTATAAAGAAAATGTTTACTACCGTAATGGAGCATGGAAACCTGGCAGTGTTTTGTTGTCAGAGGAAGCTCTATCAGGAGAAGAAGATGTGAATATGAGACCTGAAGTTAAGCTTATCAGGGTGGTATACCTCTCTCCCAGTGATTTATTATTTAAGAAACAAATTTAAGGGCGCCTGGGTGGCTCAGATGGTTAAGCGTCTGCCTTCAGCTCAGGTCATGATCCCAGGGTCCTAGGATCGAGTCCCACATTGGGCTCCCTGCTCCTTCAGAGCCTGCTTCTCCCTCTGCCTCTCTCTCTCTCTCTCTCATGAATAAATAAATAAAATCTTAAAAAAAAAAAAAAGAAACAAATTTAAAAGCTATTTTTTAGAGGTGCCTGGGTGGCTCAGTTGGTTAAGCGTCTGCCTTCGGCTCAGGTCATGATCTCAGAGTCCTGCGTGATATCAAGCCCCGCACTGGGCTCCCTGCTCAGCGGGGAACCTGCTTCTCCCTCTCCCTCTGTCTGCCGCTCCCCCCGCTTGTGCTCGCTCTCTCTCTCTGTCAAATAAGTAAATAAAATCTTAAAAAAAAGAATTATAAAAGCTATTGTTTATATTACCTTCTATATTATACTTTTATTACTTTTCTAAATGGTCCTCAATAATTTCTTTATTAGAGACAGAATTTCTGAATTCATTCAAAGAGTTGTCTCTAAGGACAGATGTAGAATATTTCTTTTTGCTTTTGTTTTTATTTGTCAGAGAAGTAATTGAAGATTCATCAGCATGGTTTATGACTTATTCCATTGCTCCCTCTTTATGAAATAATTTATTTTAGAATATAAGTCTCGTGTATCTCTAAAGGAGATACTCTGCAAAGATATTACATAACTTAAATGATTTTAAGTTAAAAAATTTTTTTAACAAAGAAAATTGTTCCAATAATATGCAGGGATACATGTAAGGGCTGGTGATTCGCTGTAATGTGTTTGTATGAGGTGTTTATCAGAAGAAATTTATATTCAGGTATGTTAGAGTGTTGTTAAAAATCAGGGAGAAATTTCTTACTCTAGTAAAATAAATTCTCAGAAGAAATGGTAGAATCTAATCCTATGTACATTGTAAAAGATACAATTTTTGTTCCTTTTTTTTTTTTTAAGATTTTATTTATTTATTTGACAGAGAGAGATACAGCAAGAGAGGGAACACAAGCAGGGGGAGTGGGAGAGGGAGAAGCAGGCTTCCCACCGAGCAGGGAGCCCGATGCGGGGCTCGATCCCAGGACTCTGGGATCATGACCTGAGCCGAAGGCAGACGCTTAACGACGGAGCCACCCACGTGCCCCAAAGATACAATTTTTGAGAATACTGAAAAAAAAGTGCATGTGATGTTAATTAGATACATTTATGTATTAAGCTACAAAACAGTTCTATATTTGCAAAAAAGCTGTTTGCACAGGAAAAGGTATGTGCAGATAAACAACATTATAAAAGTGATCATTTGTGTTTGGTGGGCTTATGCACATTGCATATTTTCTCCTTTTGCTTGTATTTTCCACTTTTCTATAACAGGTAAGAACTGCTTTTGTAACAATTAAAAAAGATCATAATTTTAAAATAAGGAAATCACTGTTCATTGATTTTAAAGGTGTTTTAATATGACCTATATTTTAAAAATACTACAGGATATTAAAATGAAATAATAAATAAAGAGTGAGGAAGAAACAACCCAGGGAGATGGCTGTGGTCAGAAATCTGTTGAAAGGCTGTAGGTCCTGGCCTCGCACACTATGCCCTAAGATGGGAGAGAGATTAGATGAATCTCTGCAGAAGACTGAAAGCCAGTGAGCATACAGAGGAGACTTGCATGAAATAGGAATCCTCAAAACTGCAAGTTTAGAATTTGTGACTGGGCACTTTCAGCTTGATGAGAACACCGAGAAGGACAATCAAGAGAGGATTTAAAAATATATGACTAAGTGAGAACAGATTTTCACCAACTACAGCCTGACAGCCACTGCCCCAGCATCTATGGGTGCCACTAGCTTCCTGCAATGAGGCACGAACTGAACAAGCTGATGGGGGCAGAATGAGCAGATACTGTAAGAAATCTGGATTTGGAGTCAAGGCAATAGAGAAGCATCTATGGAGTTGGAGAACATTCTCAGAGGACCTAATATTTTTTTTCCAGTTGATGTTCAAAGTCCAATCCAGCATGGCCATTTCACCTCTTGATTATTGCACTTATAGGTGGAAATCCTAAATAACAAGTCTGAGAGCACAACCACCTTGAACGAAATTAGTTCTCACTTATGTTGCATTATAGCATCACCCCAAAGAGTTGCCATGTTTCGGACTGATGATACAAACAAACCCTTTGATTTTTAACATTTTATGCCCTGAATTTTTAAATATGTATAATGCTGGGTCATAAAACAGAAGTTTGCTTTTTTGTTTCCAATCTAGTTTTTAAAATTATTGACTCCAATGAGCATATCATATACAGGGAAAATCACTAAAATCAGAGTGGCTTAATGAATACTACTTTTACGTAGAGATTCAATATTTTTCTAGGTGACTTCGATTCTCACGGACTTTTTCCATATTTGCTATTGTGTGAATCACTCAGTTGTTAGACAAGTTGCTGAGCTGCTGATGGAGAAAAAATGCTCACCAATCTTATCAGCAGATTCAATTGTCATATCAATTACGGGTTATGCCATTTTCCCATTAATACTACATGGGTACAAAATTTAAATTCCAATGATTGTAGGTATATTTTTTAAAAGATTTTACTTATTTATTTGACAGAGAGATAGAGTCAGAGAGCACAAGCAGGGGGAATGGCAGAGGGAGAGGGAGAAGCAGGCCCCCTGCTGAGCAGGGAGCCCAACGTGGGGCTTGATCCCAGAACCCCGGGATCATGACCTGAGCTCCCGGAACCCCGGGATCATGATCTGAGCCAAAGGCAGACGTTTAACCTACTGAGCCACCCAGGCACCCCCAATGATTGTAGGTATTAATAAGAAGTCAAAATGACTGTGTGAATGACTTCTAAGCAGTGGTTGACAGAATAAAATACAAGGTATATGTGATTTAAAGGGTACAACTTGACTAACACCATATTTTATTGAGCCTTTTGAATGCAGTATGTACTCTGCTAATATTTGCACAGTCCTTTATGTAGGAAATAAAAACTAAAAAATGACCTTGCAAGTATTCTTTATGTATTTTGGTTCATCCAATTACACAAAGCAAATACTAAATAAGACAGACTGAAGAGAAGATATGACCATATTTCTAAACAAACACTCATTAGAAATGC
Organism: Mirounga leonina; assembly: GCF_011800145.1. Taxonomy (NCBI): domain Eukaryota; kingdom Metazoa; phylum Chordata; class Mammalia; order Carnivora; family Phocidae; genus Mirounga; species Mirounga leonina. The sequence continues at coordinate 82,355,344 of NW_023270807.1, read as the reverse complement.
CTTAATGTTTAATCATACTATTGCAAGATTCACAGTGTTTACCCTTATGATTTATATACCAATAGCCATGATGTCAAAGAATCTTGCTACTATAAGGACTCAAAAACTAATAAATAAGAAGAAATTATTAGGAATAATATTAATAATATTAAAGGACAGAATAATAGGAAAGAAAGGAAAACGTATAACAAAGAATAAATTAGGTAAAAGTTAAAATGTATTATTTTTATTAGCATGACAAATGAAAACATCTATGATTATTGCTGGTTTGAGGACAGGTTAGAATTCTAATTATCTCTGATTACCCTGTATGTTGTATCTTGTAATGTTATTGACATGTTAAGTACATTAAGTATATGATCACAATTTTTAAAATCTTAAAGAGAAAATTTAAAATGTGGACATGTGTAATATCTCGTACTTGTCAATAAATAGTTCATGAGCACCTCTTATAAGTACCATAACTAGGCCAATGAAGAGTAAGAAATGATCTTAAGAGTGTTGGAGATTGAATATTAAATCAGATAAAAGGATCTGGACTTTAAGGACCATATTTACCATAAGAATCAAGTCAAGGGAGGGATCAGAATAGATCATACAATGCTCTCAATTTGAAGGCAGATCTTCTAATTCCCAAATTCTTTCCTGCGATTTTCTTTCCCCAACTTGATTTAGAAATTCTAGCACACCACTAGAACCTAATTCCCATCCATTAAAAAAAATCCCACATGACATCTACATTCAAACAGATATTCAGACATTACCTCAAACTAAATAGGGAAAGAAAGTAATTTTATTTTTCCTTTGAAATCATCTTCTCTCTTCAACTTTCCTATATCTCGTGACAATACAAATATCTTGTCAATTCTGAAAATCTGACGCATCCTGGCCATGCTAGATTTCTGACATTAGTGTTTGGAGATGGGAGGTGGCCATCTACATTTGTGATCGGCTACTGTGTATCAGGTGTTACCTATATGAAAATCATGGCATCCTGGGGTGAGAAATGGTTAAAGAGCAAAATATTCAAAATCCACGTTTCTGTCCACTAAAGGGTCTATTATCAGCCTACATTTTAATTCTGGGAGCATTGTTTTCTGGAAAAAAGCAAGTAGGAAGGAAACAAAACATCACAGTCACCAAGCAGTGAAATAGCATGCGAGCTCACTGTGCACAGCACAGGGCAAGCAGAGAAACTCAGCAGCTTCCAAAGCCCAGGGATCTTGGGACTGTGCCCAAAGGTTTACACAGGGGCACTGGACTGGCCAGCTTACTGCTCACCACACTGTGTGGCCTGGTGTATCTCACCCAGTGGGGATGCCTTTTTCTGACTCCTCCCACCACTGCATGGGTTAGTGGAGACCCTCAAACATATTCTCTCCACGAGGAAATAAAATATAGGAAGAGAGCAAAAGACTCCTCAGAAATATGGATTACTTAATTTAAAGTCTGACTTTCTGGGGCACATGGATGGCTCCGTCAGTTAAGTGACTGCCTTCGGCTCAGGTCATGATCCCAGGACCCTGGGATGGAGTCCCACATCAGGCTCCTTGCTCGGCAGGGAGTCTGCTTCTTCTTCTGTCCCTTCCTCCTGCTCGTGTTCTTTCTCTCTCTCTCTCAAATAAATAAATAAAATCTTAAAAAATAAAATAAAATAAAACCTGAATTTTCACTCAATTCTACCTCTGAAACTAAAACCACACTATAGGTGAACTAACTTGAATTTAAAAAAAATTTTGAAAAAGAAAAAAAATTTTTTTAAAAATCTGAATTTTGAGCAAAAGACACTGTTTTCACAAAACAGTACCAAGAGACTAAATAAAATGGAGTAAGTGTGCAGGGGAGATGGTGGGAATTAAAAGTATGGTGGTGTAAAGAAAAGGAGGTAAGAGAAAGTGTATGACTTCAGCAGAGGAATCTTCACTTTAGAAGGATAGACACGCCTCCCTCACCACATCAACACAGGTCCTTAGATACTTACTCCCCCCCTCAATCCTCTGCAGTCACTGGACCCTCACCTTGCTCAGGAGGGGGTAAGCCAGGAAGGAGGCTCACAGACTTTGAAGGTGGCCAGGCTCAGAAACAACAGGTGAGGTAGAGGATGAGAGTCAGTCATGAGGATAAAAACGGATAATGCCCTGCAAATCCTTTTATGGAACAGAGTGCCCTTTACCCCTTCACTGGTGGCACAGGGCAATGCAGCCAGACACCAAGTGCCCCCCAGGCTTCCCGCACTGAAAAAAATCAGAGGCGGTCTTTTAAGGAAGTGCTTCCAATTAAGGTTCTGGTTATAGACAAAAATTTAAATTCTATTGATATGACAATATGGAAGTTAGAAGGGTAGAAGTTGGGGGGCGCCTGGGAAGCTCAGTCGTTAAGCGTCTGCCTTCGGCTCAGGTCATGATCCCAGGGTCCTGGGATCAAGCCCCACATCGGCTCCCTGCTCGGCGGGAAGCCTACTTCTCCCTTTCCCACGCCCCCTGCTTGTGTTCCCTCTCTCGCTGTCTCTCTGTCAAATAAATAAATAAAATCTTAAAAAAAAAAGGGGGGGGGTAGAAGTTGGGAGGAGAAAGGGAACTAAAGGCAGGATGAAGGCACAAAGGTCTGCATTTACAGAGTGGGGAGTCCATCATTGACAGGAACAGGAAATAAAGCTCTGAGCCCCTCCACTTAAGTTTAAAAAGAAAACCGTAATGGATCTAAACACCATAACGTACCTACACTGGGAAATGGGTGAGAGGGAGATGTGATGTGATAGGATCTATGTGAACTTCATGTCACGTATCACTGCAGTAATTAAATAGATAATTCCCTAAAGTAACGAATTGCATGATAGCATGATAAGGATATTATCAAGAGAGACCAAAGGAGAAGAAATAGTTGGAAGACTTAGCAATGATTATCCCTGGGGTGTGAGTTTAGAGGTGAGAAAAGTTAGGTCAGGGGATTGTTGCTTGAAATTTCCTGCTTCTCTTTTCAATTTAAAAGGAAATAAAATATGCATGCATCATGAATTTTAAAAGAAAGAAAGAAATGTAGGGCCTCTTGTTGGTGTGAAGGATGAGGGATGCTCTTTCATTTCCAGGAGCCTTTAAAAACCACTTTCTTCATATTTTTCAGGGCAGATCTTCCTGGAGAACTGATTTTCAATTTCCTTTTACTTTCATTTTAGTTAAAACACTTAAATAGGAAATAATTTAAGTATACTGATAAGAAAAGAAATTAATATAGATACCTGTATCCTCATCATCCATATTTGACTAATATTAACTTTTTCTGTATTTGTCTACATCTTTAAAAATATAGATTTGGATTTGGTTTGATAATATTTTATTTAAAGTTTTACATATCTATTTATGATTGACCCATAGTTTTTCTTTTTGATCCTGTCTTGTTCATACAGTGTTCTGCCATCAAGATTATATCAGACTCATAAAATAAGCCAGGGAATATTTGTTTTTCTATTCTTTAAAATGTTTTGGTTATTGAGTCCTTGAAATTTTGGTAGACATTATTATTCTGTTATGGGTAGATTATTAACAACTGACTCAACTCATTTAATGATGAGACTTCTACTCAGGTTTACTCTTTTTTTTTTGAGTACATTTAGATTTATCGTCCACTTCATCAAGCACTCAAATCTCTTTGAAAAAAGTTGCTCATGTACTGGAGTATATCCATATTTATTAAATCTATATTATCTCTATCGTATGTCCCCCTCTCCATTCCTAATCCCGTCCATATGTGTCAGCTCTAGTTACTTAGTCTTGTTTTGCCTGTTTATTGTAAGAATCAGCTTCCTAATATTTCCCTAGGTTGTTAATTTCTGCTTTTATTTTTATTCCTTTCTTTATATATTATTTTGAACTTCTTGATCAGAAACTTTAGATAACTGGGTTCAGTTCTCACCTTTTCCTAATAACTGCATTTTAAACTTCACTTGCCTTTTTAGTGCCGCTGGATGTGATGCGTTGTTTTATTTCCATTTTGTTATGAAATATTTTGTACTCGTAACTTCAAACTATATTTTTCTTTGACCCATGAATTACTTTGAAGTGTGATTTTTATTTAAAACATTTCTGGGGAACAATATTGATGAGTAATTTTTTAATTTTATTGCACTGCGCTCAGAGAATACAACTGAGGTGCTATTGGAGTGTTGGGATTTACTTATACTTGCTTTGTGATCTAGTTCATGGCTCTGTCTTTTTTTAAGTTTCATGAGTGCTTTATCTAATGGGACATACAAAATTACCTAATTAATATAGAGTTCTATAAGACCATTAAATCAAGCTCATTTATTGTACTTTTCAAATCTGTATCCTTACATCTCTTTGCTTGACCTATCAATTTTTAAGAGAGAAATGACAAAATCTCCCTTTATTATTATAGTTATGTTGATTTCCTCATTCTCACATTTGCCTTTATTCATTCTTAGGCTTTGCAGTTATGACTTTGTGGGTTCAAAATTTTTTAATCTTCCTGCTAACTTGATCCTTTTATTATATTGTGATATTTTCTTTATCTAACTTTTTTAAAAATATAAAGTCTATTTTGATTATTAATATTAGTACACCAGCTTTCTTCTGGTTAGTGTTACCCTGGTGTATCTCTTTGTGCCTCTTCTTTTTCAGTCCTCTGTACCCTTAGAGTTAGTGGTATTTTGTGTACACCATATATTGATGGCTGTATTTTTTTCAACATTTTTAAACCAATATAAATACTATTGTCATCTAGTAATTTTAATCTGTTTGCATTTATTATGAAGACAACTTGATACTGAGACAGTTAATGTTCATCAAAAATTTGATGTGCTTATATTTCCCAGCCTCTTTTATAGTTAGATTGAAGTATGTGACTATTCCTGATCAACAGACCAGATATGGTCCAGGCCAAGGCAGGGAAGAGCATGCATATCTCTTTTGTCTTTCTCTTTCCCTGCCAGGACAACCTCAGAGGCTCCATGGTATGGTGTAGCTACGAGATGGAGTAGGGTTGCTTGACACACATTGGGTACGATATGAGACAGAAATTTGGATTGTGGTAAGCAACTGATTTTTCAGGGGTTATTTCTTGAGGCAGCTAATCATAATTACTCTGACTGCTGTATTTTGATTTAATTCTATCATATTTCATGTTTTATATTTACCATTTTTTTTGCTTCTGTTTTTCTATTTTTGGCCTTTTATGGAATTGATTGAAAATTCCACTGCCCACATTTTTTTCTCTTCGCTTATTGGGAAAGTATAACTGTTTGTTATGGTTAAATTTATGTGTCAGTTTGGTTAGGCTATGTCTCCAGGTTTTGGTCAAGCAAGTCTATACCTTGCTCTGAAAGTATCTCAGATGTAATTACCATTTAAATCAGTAGAGTTCAAGTAAGGCAGACTACTCTCCATAATGTAGGTGAACCTCATCTAATCAGTTGATGGTCTTAGAAGAAAAGACTGAAATCCTCCCCAAAAGAAAGAATTCTCCCTCCAGACTGTCTCTGAACTTGATACATCAACTCTTCCCTGGTTCTCCATCCTGCTGGCTTGTCCTACAGAACTCAGGCTTGACAGCCCCCACAGTGGTGTGAGTCAATTCCTTAAAACAAATTTCAAAAAAATCTCTGCATTCATCCATCCATCCATCCATCCATCCATCCATCCATCCATCCATCCATCCATCCATCCTATTGGTTGCTTCTCTAGAGAACTCTGATTAATATCCCTATTTTTATTCTTCAATAATTATCATCAATGTTTAAAACATATATTTAACAAAGTTTAAATCTAATCAGTCTTTTTTAATTCTCCTCCCAAAATTTTAAGGACTTTACAAACTTCTAACTCTGACCATCTGTCCATTTTCATGTTGTTGTTCTCTTGTTCTTTTGGCTCAACTTTTTAAAGCAATTACATACATTTAGTAATTATCTTCATTATTATTTTCACTATGCTTACTTAAATTGTATACATTTACTATTTTTCTGTTCACTTTGTCTCTTTAATCCCTAATTTCCTTGATTTTGTTGACTTTCCTTTTGAATTGTATTTTATAGGAGCTCAGTGAGAGTCTGTAATCGGTAAACTCTCAGTTTTTCTCTGAAGATGGCATTATTTTGTCCTCCCCTCTGAATGAGGTATAACAGGATATAGAATTCTGAGTTGAGTGGCATATTGTATCATATAATTATATAACATACCATGAGGATATTAGTGCATTGTCTGACTTCTATTGTGACTTCAATGGGAAGTATGCTAACCAGCAAATCTTATTCCTTTGTAGATACTCTGCATTTTCTCTCTAGATTATTTTAAGATTTTGTTTTCTTTTTCTTTTTTGGTTTCTGTAAGTTTAACAGTGATCTTTCCAGGTGTGGACTTATTTTTATTTATCGTGATGGTTTTTCTTAATTTGGGGAATCATATTCTTCACCAATATTTGAAAATTTTCAGTATCTCTTTGACCATTACTGTTCCCCATTTTCACTCTTGACTTTGGAACTCCTCATAGACTTACATTTTTACAATCTGCATTCCTTGCCTCCTAAACTCCTTTTATGTTTTACCATATTTGTTGCATCCTGGACAATGTTTTCAACTCTTTCTTTCTAACTCATTCTCTTTTCATCTGTTACTAATATGCTGTTTGGCCCTCCCATTCAATTTTTAATTTTAATTACTATATTTTTCATTTTTAGAAATTTTATTTGCTCCTTTTACAAATTTCCATAGTAAATGGAAATTTAGTCTTCCATCACTCTTTTCTATTCATTCTTTTAACATTTTAATAATTTAAACAATTTTATATTCTCTTTCAGATTTTTCAGTAATCTCAGGATCATGTTAAGTACTTTGCCTGCCTATTCTTACTCCTACTTGATTATTTATAGTGTATCTAAACAGAGTAGTTTTCTGTATCTTCCTAGATGCTCTGGAGGTTTCAGTAGCCAAGACTAGTACCCCTGCCATTAATTTCACAGCTTGAAAAGTCTTGTACCGTATGAATGGTATAAATTTGGACTTCAATCCATAGGCTTGTGATTTTAGCATCTTATGAGACACATTTTTCACAATGGGGGGCATGAAAAGAAACAAGACTTCCGGGAATGTTCCGGGGCTGGAAGGCATTGAGTGTTCATTAATGAAGACAACTGTTCCAGAGTCTCATGTTTTTGCATACCTTCAATTAGAGACTTCTGTTATAGGTCTAAGGTGATATCTGTGATATCTTCTCTCCCTGCCTGGTCTTTAAAATCCCAGCCCCTAGATATTATGATGCATATTTAGGTTCCAAATTCATTGAGCCACGAAGGTGCCAGCTTTAGAGTGTGTCTTTCTGTTTTAACTTCCCTCTGTACTTTTAGATTTCCTTTTGTTTCTTCTTTCTAAAATGAAGTATGCATTAAATTTGGGGAGTTATGATTTATTTAGCATGTCTATGAATTTCTAACATCAGGATGGATCTGAATTAACTCAGGCTGCATGTTGTCAGAAATCTCTGGCTTTCCTTTCTAGCGTCCTTGCTTCCTATCAGGGTTTTTTCCCCCACTGATCTGCCACATAAGAGTAAATTTACAAAAATCCAGTTTATTCCTTAGACTCTTGACCCTAAGGCAAGAGAAAACTCCTTTTGAGGTTTCTATGGATTCCCACTCTCCTCATGTTAAAGGAATAAACACTAGAAAATCACTTACAACAGCAGTTCATGTATTTATTAGAATCAAGGCTTTAAACTTACTTAATTTTTAGGTATATTTCCTCCTATAAAAATATATTTTTTAGACTACCCCCTCATCTCTGTAGTTTATCTAAAGCCTACACCTTGCTGATACAGCCCTGTTCTTTACTACCTCACTCTTCTTGTTTCTATGGGGGAAAAAAAAAAGATGTCACAAATTGCTTTCATTTTATTCTGTATTTTATATTTTTTTCTAGAAATATCTGGAAAAGACCATGTTTTAGACCATAATTTTTAGAATTATGGCTCCTTCAAATGATGGGTAATTGTAGCAAGTAACAGAACTTGAATTTGGAGACTAAAGAGAAAGAACACAATGTACTGGAGTTGAAGCCCAGTATAAATTCTTCTATTTTTATGCTCATTCTAGTGAAGATCAGACTGAACACTGACTCTAATTGAGAAGGGGGAGCCTGGGCTAGAGGGTATTAATGAATATTGCTGGTGTGTGTATGTGTGGGTGTGTGTGTGAGAGAGAGAGAGGGGGAGAGAGAGAGAAGAAAAGTGAGAGGGGAGAGAGAAGGGGGGAGACAGGGAGAAGGAGAGGGGGAGAGAAAGAGAGTGAGTTTGAGACAATGACTCCAGGGTAAACAAGAGGGTACTGAAGAGAGGAAACCTCCCATTGCCAGGGGAGTGAGTGATTCATTTTTTTTTTTTAATGCAAGATACCAAGGGAAGGTGATGACTGCCTAAATTTCCTACATGTTAGTATATAGGACATAGCACATTCCACTGACTTAGAGAAAGGGAGGGAGGAAGGAAAGGAAGGGAGATGACATTGCAGAATGGGTAAGACTGTGTGATTATTACTATGTGATGATTCTTTATGATCTTAGTGATCCAGAGCTATGGAATTCACTCTACATAACCCTTCTTTTCATTGTTGTTGCTGTTTGTTATTGGAAGGCACCAGATTCAAGTGCACAGCATCTAAGACCATTCGAGTGGAAAGCTCAGAGGCCTCATATCCCAGGGCCACTGAAGTCTGTTGCCTCTGGTGGTGATTCCAAGCATCCAGCAGCATATGAAATCTATTTGTCCACCTACTTTTAAAACCTGATCTGGCTGATAACTTTTTATAGACCCAAAGCAATTAAGATTAGAACAAAATAACTGGATCTTCCTATTCTCTTTTCTAAAGTGACACATTTTCCCTCTCCTTTCCTTGCACCCACCAATCAGAGGTACAAATGAGATGTTATCTTGGAGATTGTGTGTTGGAAAACAAATGCTTTATAGTATTTATCCCACCTGACACTAACAGAAAAATAGTGTTTGTTTCTTCGTAATATCTACACTTCCAAAATACTTTATTTCAATATTTAAATAAATGATGCATGCAAGACACGTAGCTATTACTCTTTACATAGGAATGCTCCACTACAGTCTTTAATTGTACAAAACCTCCACCTGCTTATTATTTAGTTAAATGATCAACTTTCTCTCACTCATATTTTCTTTTCAATGACCTTCTTGAGTATGTGTGTGTTTATAAATAGGTAGACTTAAGCAGATTTTTTAAAAAGTGAAGTTGCTTTAAAAATGCTGTCAATTATGCTTTGAGGTTATTTCTACCATTCATTTGTTTCTGTCCTTATGTTATTTTCAATGCTTTTTTTTTTCTTCTCACATTAATTCACATCCATTTTCTTCACAGTAGTAATTGGTTGTTTTATTGCTTGTCTAACAGGCCTTTTCTCTCCTCATGTAAATTCCTGTTTTGTTTCTTTGTGCTTTCTGATTCACTGAAAACATTTTTCCTTCTTTTTAGGGAGAAACTCAAACTAGTAAAGGACTCTTCCATATTTTTATCCTTGAATTCTTTCACACATTAATAATAAACTTAGTCTCACTCTTTTGTGTTTATCCAGCAATAATACCAGATCTTACATATACAGAATGCTAGCCCTAGCTATGTAATTGCTCAACCTAATGACTGGCGAATATATTTATTTTCTAGTAAAACAGAACTATATTATCATGACATTAAAATTAAAAAATTATTTCTTCTGTTCAAGAAAGAAACTTTCTGTTCAGTCCAATAAGTTTTCTGGGACAAATCAGTCTTCTGTGAGTTTGCGGATAGCCATTTAATCAATAAGGGATTCTCTTTAGCATTTATTTTGTACTTTTTCAGACATTTATTTTTTTTTATATGGGATATGGAAAAAGAGAAGGAATGATGATAACAAGAGGACATGTTGCAATGCATTATAGTTCATCTCAGCTCTATGTTTGAGGCTGGTTAGATTGTCATGTAAAAGCATCAGTGTTAAGGAAAGAGAACATTTTGTGCCTGCATAAAAATTACAGTCTTCTACATATAAAGTGATAGTATTAAATTTGGGTGAAATTAAACAGCTCTTTAATATAGAAATGTTAGAAGTTTATGAAGATGAAGCAAGGACAATAGTGAGATTTTGACAAATGATTATAGATAGACTTGAAAGATACTAGTTAGAATGACATTCATTCATTCATTCCTTCATGAGTGCCTACTATTTGCCGGGCACAGTGCTAGATGCTAAAATGGTCCTACAATAAAGCATAGGTCAGATGAAAATGGTGAACTTGGAAATTTGGGTCTTTAAAATAGATTATGAGAAGATAGATAAATAGTTTAGATTTGAAAAATAAGTTCCTTTTGAAAAGATAACTGGGCATAGGGAAGTTTCTGCAATGACTGTATCACAATTTTGAATAAGAAATAAAGAGAGCATATGGTATTAGAGCTTATCCCAGAGGAACCAAAACAGTAGTAACTGCTGATGGAATATGATGTTTTCATTATGACCACGAGATAAACCTTGTAAGAGTGTGGTAAATATCTTTATTATCCCTGAGGTCCAAAAAACCTTTTGTGTCCAATACCAAAGCAAAGAAAATATTGATCTGTTTCTTTAACACTAATTATTTATGTGTATCATTCACAATCAAAGGTCCAATCTAGTTTTTTTTCCTGAAATTCTGATGCGAAGACCAAAGGAGTTCAGAACATTTAGTTCAGAACATTTTAACTCAGCATGTGCTTCCTATGAAATATTTTTTAGCTTAAAATAGTATTATGAAGGTGTACCACATGACTTATTTTCAAAATGTTGCTCTACATGTGAAGAATGAAGATTTGTCAGTACTGAAGATACTCAGATAATGTGCTATACTTGGAGAACCCAAATTCTGCAATATTTCCAAATGTATTTGGAACAATGACAACAGCCCAAGCTTCCTTTGAAGGTACAGGTTTCAATTGATAAAATTGATACAGGATTCAATAGTATAAATAGTTTAGAAGCATATGATCTCATGTGTTTTGTAAAATGTATACTTTCTAGTCAAGCTTCACATATAACCAATTTGTGGGTGAGTATAAGCAGCGGTGTTAATTTTCAGGGCACTTTCTTATTGATGATATTTGGAGCAATAGCAATAAATTTCCCTGTCCAGAGTCTTATGTTTGACTGTCTTTCTTCTGTGAGTTGGTGGCAAAAACCTGCTTGGCATCTGCAATAATTTCAAGACCCTCATCAGTAGTGGGAAGTAGTGAGAGACTGAGAAAAGAATTCTATTATTACAGCACACTGAAAGTTTATTTTGGATACAATTTAAAAGGAGCCTTTGAAAATAATTCAAAATAAATATTCTACTTTACTGGGATTTTTCTGAGCTCATTTAAATTCGAGAAATTCCATTTAGGTACTTTTTCCAAAAGACTGACCTGCATTCTTAGTACATAACACTATTCAGTTCTTACCAGTTTTGTAGCTTCGTGCGCAAGACCTTTAGCTTCTTGGGCAATTTTCTCAGCTTCATCAATAGAGTCCTTAATATGGCTGTAAGCATTGAAGGCTGCAGTGGCATTGAAGGAGATGTTTTTGGCCTCATCAAGGATTCTGTTGGGATTACCCCCCAAAAAGAACATCAGAGCAGTTGGTACTCAAATGAAGAACATTCTACTTATAACAAATATGGCTTCCAAATGATCACAGCCAAGATCATTATGATTCCAAGTCATAATGAGGTATCTACTTATTGTATTATAGTTTTCAATTTAAACTCATATTCCTAAATAATTCAGCTGTGAAATACTACCAACACATTTTTAAACACCCGCAGTATCCTTCAAAAATTTCTGCAACCACGTGCACCATGCAACTGTGAGCAGGGAGATGATCCTTTAGGGCATTTGTAAAGCTTGCTATATGTTTCAGAGCACGTGTACCATATTACTGGAATGAATTTCACAAATCTCTTTAGGGGAGGTGTACTGCCCAGATGAGAACAAATGAATCTCAGAAGGTTAAATAGCTTGTCTCAGGTTACATGACCAACACATCCCTAATTAAGGACCTGGAGCCTGCATCTGTGGACTTCTAGCTTACCTGCTAAATGGGCAAAAGTTTACTATAAAATGAATTGTGCATGAATTGTGGCCAGGGTCTTGAAACATTAATAGTTTCCTTTGTATCAATGATATCAAGTCCTGGAATAGAACCTTACACATGTTATATATTAAATAACAGATCTGAGGCAATTGTTCTTGGGGCTTATAGGACCGATATTTATTATGACAATCCCAAAATTGTAGGGGAAGCATACCAGTTAGACCTAGAAGGCTATTTATAGGTCAAACACACTTTGCCACTTGACCTTGCTCCTCTGACCCACGTAAGAGTCCCAGCTATAGTAAGCTGTTATTTCACAGGGGAATATGTAGGGTCTCCCTGGAGTTTGAAAGAGAAGAAACAGACTTAATGACTATGTATTTGGCATTGTCAAAAGCCAATAAATAGTTTTGATTTCATTAAAAATATAAAACTAGAATTTGAAGCAGGATGTGTGTTTATCTATTATTATTTAAAATGCTAATAAAGCAACCGCTGTGCTCTCTAATAAAGAACAGAAAATATTTTTTCTCAGTATAGCCTAGGGCTATGTTCACTCCCCACCAAGCCGTATTTGAATCCACTTTGAACTCAGACTTTTGATGCTGCTTCAGTGGAGCTTTGCCCAGACCCTCCTAATTAGGCTCTTCAACAGAAAGGCCATGTAGCTCGTATGTTCCTAATTACAGAAATCAAGATTTGAAAGAGATTCTCTACCATTTCTGCTAGTCACAACTTTTGGACAAGTGTCAAGATACATGGACATTTCCAACAACAAATGACATACCCATCAAGGACAGCAGATGAGTCATTCAACTGAGCCGCATGGCTCTCAGCCTGGGACACCTTCTCAGCAAGGTTCCTGTCCTTTATTTCCTGGGCAAGGTCATTGATTTTATCTTTAAGCTCTTCAGACATGGGTGGCAATTTAGTTTGAATGTCTTCAACATACTGATATATAAGAAGAGAGGGCATTTTAAGTAAGTGGATCCAAGCTTCCTCTCAGTTACTAATTTCTCTAGGAGATATAATTACACACTTTTTTTTAATGAAACTTCAATTTTACTAATATAGCAAGAAGAGAATACAGAATAAAAGCTGTTATTTAATGAGAGAGATTAGGAAATATATGGAGCCAATTTACACCAAGAAGAACCTAACTGTCTTTTTCTAAGAAAATGCTTCTTCATAGGTATAAATGCATAAATGATAGTCATTAGGATTTTTTAGAGCATATGTGTTTCTCTTGCCATATAGTACAGCATCTACTGCATTATGCACTACATTGAAAGTCTGCTTATAGGTTTACATTTCTCTTTTAACCAATTTTATATAAATATTGAAGCAGATTTTAAGAGCTATCCTGGGAACAAGAAATGCCCTTCATCACTGTGGAGAAAAATACAGGTTTATAGGAGTGTTGTGAGTATTCTCACACAGGCACTCGTGTCTGTTGGGAGAACAATGTGAAGTTTTAACTGTTGCCAAGAGCTAGGCACGGTCACAATGGAATCAAGCAGAAACGATCTGACACACACAAGAAAAAAAAATTAGTATTTGCTTATGTTACTGAGATTTCTCACTGCTTCCCACTTATGAAATCCTATGCCATTGTTATTTTCCTTTAACTTTGGCTTTTATGAAATACTCACATCTATGACTGAGTTGATTTTGCCTGCAAGACGGTTGGCTTCCTCAAGTATGTCCTTGCCTTCTTTTAAAGTGTTCTCAGTTTCTTGTTTGTCACGTTCAATAGCCTCCTTCTTTTTCTGTAGTACAGTATGAACAGAACATCAAAACCCTATCCAACCCGATATTCCTTCCTGACTTCCTTGAGCTGACTGAACACAGGCTTTGCAAACAAGGCACATCGCGTTGACGATGAGGCTGGATGGGAATGACATCAACTACCTGGCCGCTCCTTCAAGAGTTATTTTATTTAAATGTCTATCTAGGTGCTTTCCTCCTCCCAATGTGAGAAAGTCATCCAAGAGAAGAAAAGTTATGTGATGTTAGCTGAGGAATTAAGAACTATTTTTGAAGCAAGATGGACACCCATTTTAAACTCAAGTGTAAGTGCTGAATATATATTCCTGAGCATGTGGTAGCACCCTGAATTACATTGGAACTAGACATTACATTCCAGAATCAAAGTCCAAATGAGTATTTTGTGAGCATAAACATAAGCAGATTTAGTCTAGGGGAGTTCTGTAAAAATTGAAAGAAGTGAGATTTTTAAGGGAACTTAGGGGAAGTGCTTTTCAAAAAAAGAGAAACGAACACATGGAAGAATAAACTTAATGGATTGTTCCATAAAAAGAGAGCAAGCTCTAATTTTTCCTTGATGCTGAGAGCTTGTCTCAAAACTACATGGAACTCATTCCTAGCCTAGAAGAGTAAAATCGACGAGAGAGAAATATTGTTATTTTTCTATTTGGAATGTACCTTTGCCTCTTTTTTTTTTTTTTTCTCCTTGATATAGCTCACTCATTCTCCCAATCGCTTGTGGATTTAAAGGCATCCATTTTAAACCTCTGCCATTTATGTTTTTATATAGATAACAATGTTAGTTTTATATTCATTTATACCTCAAGATGTGCCAGGTAGCTTACGGGCTTTTCTCATTAAGTTCTACACTAACTCGACAGGTCCTGTGTTTATCACCTTTTCAAAGAATAGGAAAATGGGGTGCCTGGGTGGCTCAGATGGTTAAGCGTCTGCCTTCGGCTCAGGTCATGATCCTGGAGTCCCGGGATCGAGTCCCGCATTGGGCTCCCTGCTCGGCGGGGAGTCTGCTTCTCCTCCCTCTGACCCTCCTCTCTCTCCTGCTCTCTGTCTCTCGTTCTCTCTCTCTCAAATAAATAAATAAAATCTTTAAAAAAAACACAAAAAAACAAAAACAAAAAAAGAATAGGAAAATGAACAAATGATCTGCTCAAGGTCACACTAACTATGCAGTAGAGGTTCGGACCCTGGTCTACCTAATGATAAAACCTGGGTCTTGAGCAATGAAAGCACTGTCTCTCCTACTATGGAAATCACTTGCCTTATTTGTGCTGGAAGGCACTAATCTCATACCCTTCTTTCCCTGTCTCTTCACCAACCTCCTCAATGGGCTAATATACATACAAAGTAATATGTTCAGTGATATTGCATGGTGTATTCGGTATGTTATGCTTCTTCAGTTATGTACGGTTCAATAGGCTGTGCATTTGTGTATGGTCCCTATACTCTACATGCATCTTACAATGAATTGGTGTCACTGATTTTCATTAAACAGTGCTTTTAGCAACTGTCAGAAATGTAGATTCTGAGTTGGTAGATCTCACTACCTTTTCAACTCAGAATCTACATTTTAACAAGAACCCCAGGTGATATATGCAGTAAAATTGGAGAAGAACTGGCTTAGAACACTGCCTAGCACACAGTAAACACAATGTAATTGCTAACTATTATAATTATTTTATTCTTCGTCTTAGCACTCATTTATCTGAATTCTATTTTATAGGGTAGCCACAAACTATAGAAACATAGATAATGTTATTTTATTTTTTCTATAGATTGAACTGTCTTGACTGCTTCTTCTGACAGTTGCTAAAAGCACTGTTACTTAATATCACTGAACATATCACTTAGTATGTATATTAGTCCATGCTCCAGACTTTATGTCCATATTATGTACTTACTTATTGGTCTAGTGACCATCTCCCTCACTTTAATATAAATGCCAGAAAGACAGTCTATATGTATCACTGTACCTTCAGGACCTAGAACAGTTTCCTCCATAAACATTTTTGAATTAATAAATGAAATTAGAGTCCATTCCTGGGACTTGCACTGGTGACACTTGGATCATTCAGCTAGTCCCATCACTGGCTAATTCAGGGCAAGTTTTGTTATATCAGTCTTATTCATGCACAACACAGGTAGGGGAGTCCTGGTGTTGTGATTACAAGTCACATCTTATCTTCCAAGGCTTTGATATTCTTTTCCAGAACTACCAATTAGTCCCTAGCTTTTATGTGAACTGATTTAAAGTCATGCCATACTCAGACATTTGATAATCTTTTCAATTTGGCTTGTTTATATTCATGAATCAAGCTAATTTAAAATGCTGTACCAATCAGAGGGAGAGAATATTTCCACATGGATGTTAGGTAAAGAGCTATATCCATTCTGATTTCAATTAAGTAGTGAATGAGAATCTTCCTAAAGGCTCTGAGTCACTTTAGGGAACCAATTGTTATGCAAAGGTCAAAATGTGTTCTTTATCATACTAAAGCAGAAATGATAAGCCAGAATTTAGGGAGATTTTAGAGGTGGCTAATTTTCAAATTAGACACTAATGGAATCTAGCTTTGAGACAAGGAAAGATGACTATTTGGAGCTCCCAAATATTAATGAAAGTATTGATGTAACATTTATTTGTTTTTGCTTTATGGTACTTTATTCACTGGAAAAAAATTCGGTTCTATCTTTGCACCGGACACTGTTCTTGGCCCTGAGGATACAGTGGGCAGGAGAGACATGTACCTTGTCGCCTGTCTGGAGGAGGGAGTAAATGAATGAATAATATGATAATATTTTTAAAGTAATTCTGAGTGCCACAAAAGTAAAGAGAGGATAGAGAATGATGTAGGATAAAAAATACCTAAGGTAGGAAGCTTCAAGTGTTCAAGGAACAACAAGGGGGCCCATGGATAAAGGGAATTCTCCCAAAGTATGCCATAAGCATAACTACTAAGTGATTCCACTTGAAGACCAAAGTTAATTATATTTCTACTTTTAACTTCTAATCAGATCTTAATTCATTCCAGAGCTCTCTAAATTTAAAACCTTTTTGGGCGGGGTGGAAGGATTAAGAACCCAAAGAAGCTTATTTTCCTGCCTGTCTAGCAACTAACTACTTTCTTTGAATCCTTCCTTTTGCATCCTTCTAATGGTCGATTTGGGGACTGACTCTTCAGTATATGTTTCCTCGCATAACTGAATGGCTCACATTCTTGGGGTCCACCAGGCACACAGTCCCCTCTGCCTTCTCGGCATTGCTGGAAGTGCACTCGAAGCCCATGCCCCTCCAGAAGGCTGCATTCAAAGGCTTCTATGATCTAGCTCCAAATGCTATTTCCAGAGCCATCTTCTGCTACACACTTCCGGAGATGGGCAATGAATTTTATGGCTCTCTTTGACAATTTGTAAGATCACCTTGCCCTTCTGGAACTCTGCGTTTGGGCTCATGTGACTCCATCATCTCTCTCAGTCTCTGCTATGATGCCATCATTTTTGTGACTCTTTTGCGGATGCTCCTAGCCCATATTAATCACAGTATTATGTACTGTGAAAGGTTAAACTGCCTGAATTGTAAGGTCTATGAGGCCAGGAATCATTCCTAGTCAATCTCAAACACCCTGGTTACCAACAGCCCCTTGCTATGATTGGTATCTGACAGGCATTTAATATTACCACTGCCTACTTTCCTAACCTTATACCACACTATTTCCTAACACAAAACTAATTCTCCAGTTTATATAAACCACTCACAAATTTTCTAAAATGTAACTTTAATCCATGACTTCAATATTTTAATTGTTAATGATAGTTTCCAGGATAAGACCCAAATTCCTTCACTTGATCTCAGAATGCACTTGGTCTTTCATTACTCAAGTTCTGGAGCTTGTCTGTCTTCCTTGGCTCTCTATCTGCTATTCGTTCCCATGCAGTCTTCATTCCAGTCCTATCAAACCACTGAATTTTCCCCCAGATTTCTTATGTTTTCTTTTTTCCCCTCCATGTCTTGGCATATAGTTTTCCCTATTTCTGGGATATTCTTCCTTTTCTACTTTGACTAACTAGTGTCTTTTGTTCAAGACTCAGCACATTTATCATGTCCTCTGTGAAGCCCTTCTTAACCCATGGGTGATTTCGATGCCCTTCCTTTGCTTAGCTCCATGATAATTACTGCAGTGCATATAGAGTGACTTACTTATGTGCACCTCTCACTAAATACAAGTCACTTGAAGTCATCAGAGATGGTGTTTTATTCTTTATATCACTGGTTCTCAAACTTAAGGCTATATCCGAATCACTGGAGGGATTTTTAAAACACAAGTTGCTGGGCTCCACTCCCAGTTTCTGAGTTGATAGGTTTGGGATGGGGCTCAAGAATTTGCATTTTTAAGTTTCTAGTTGATATTCATGTTGCTGTTCTAAGGACCACACCATAAGGACCAGTCTTGGATATAATCAATTTTTGTGTTTGGCACATTTCTTGAACTTAGTAGGGGCTTAATAAGTGTTTTTAATAAAAAAAAAAAACATGCTTATCTCCTTAAAATCAACAAATAACATTTGAGCTGGGTCTTAATTATAGCACCTTCTTTGTGAACACAGGCACAATGCAGTTATCTATTTAAAATACGCTGTATCCATTTGATTGAATAATCTGTATCAGTTATTCTCAAACCAGTAGGCACATCGGATTAACCTAGGGAGAGTTTTAGAATATGAACCCTAGGCTACAGCCCAAACTAACCAACTGACACTCTGGGTAGGAGCTCAGGGAACCCGTCTTTGAACAAACTGTTCAGGTGATTCTCAGTTAGCTGGTCTAGCAGGAACCTTGGTAAGCAACCTAATCAGCCCTGGCAATCTTAAGTAAGCTGTGCCTTACTGGTGTTAATTTAGTCAGTTTATCTATTTACTCCAGTAAGTTTTTAACAAGTCTTTGGTTAAGCATGACACATAAAATGAAAATACAGAAAGGACCACTTAGAATTGCAATACTGACTTCGTAAGCTCTAGGCATCTCCAGGGGCGCCCAAGAATGATGGCTCCTGGTTTTAAATATCACTAAAAGGAAGGAGTAGCTGCAAGGACCATTTACTGCGCCACTATAACTCTTCTTGAAATACTTCCCAAATGCTTATTATGCTTTCCACACAGGTAATTTTAATTTCTTAAACTGTTGCCATAAAATGGAGAGGTGCGCATCTGGGTAAGTCACACCACTGGTGTGTCACCGAGCAGGATGAATCATGCTGGCACTGGGGAGAAGGTATCCCAGCATCCTGCCTCTCAAGATGGTAGTTTTCTTTAATATTTCCAGCATGTCAGTAGACTCCAAATTGGTTAAGATTAGATACTGCAGTTAAGAAAAAAAATGAATCTCCTCAATCTTCCTTCAGAATGACAAAGATAAATCCCAGGAGAGGGACTCGAAAAAAACACTTAAAAAATTAACTCATCGGGGCTCCTGGGTGGTTCAGTCGGTTGAGCATCTGCCTTCAGCTCAGGGTCCTGGGATGGGGTCCTACATCGGGCTCCCAGCTCAGCATCATATGTGCTGAATTTACTCTTGGGAAAAGTGCTCAATTTGCCATGTCAAGTATTAAGGAAAGAAAGGAAGGAAGGGAGGAAGGAAGGAAGGAAGAGAAAGGAAGGGATGGAGGGAGGGAGGAAGAGAAGGAAGAATCTATTTTAGTTCTAGCCTCATCAGCTGTCTAAAAAAGGCAGAAGCTGCCCATCATTTCTTGAGGAGAGAATTATCTCTTGTCTGTGAGGAAAAAATTACTCAGACGTGATCTGTTCATGTTAGTCCCTTTTAAAATTTCATTTGCATAGAACACATTGCAAAGAAAAAGAAAACCGAAATCTTCCCAAGCACTGGACTCTCAATGTGCCAGATTCCATTAGGAAATACTTGGTACTTGTGTGACCTATGGCAGCTAGATGTCTAAACAATGGTGTATGGGTTACAAAATCATATGATGTCAGTACTCGGAGATACCCTGGATGTGCTCTAGTATAATGCACTCATTGCGTAGTTTGAAGACTGAGGCTTAGAGACTTGAGTTGCCTTGCCCAAGATGTATTTCTAGAAAGTGCCACAGTTGCCATTAAGATCGAGGTCCCATTTGTATCAACCATCCTCAGAATCTTCAATATTTTGTTATCTAAATTTTATTTGATTCTATAGCAATGGTCATTGGCTTTTTTTTTTTAAGGATCATTTCCTGTTCTGCTTTTAAGAAGTCTCCTTTCAGAGTTGTTCTTGATTTGGGTAAATGTGCAGCAACTTGACTTATCCAGCCATGTTCAACCCCCAACCCTCTGCCCTATCCCTACAGATTCAGATGAGAATCCCTAAGACTCACCTCCAAAGCAGTCATGTTTTTCTGGTTTGCTGCAGATAAGCGATTAGCCTCTCTGATTTTCTCCATGGCTTCTCTCAACAGGTCCCAAGCATCATCAACTTTGTCTTTGTAGTCTGCCAATATTGCCTGGAGACCCTTCTCCATTTCCTCGTTTTTCCCTCGGGACTCTCCAAATAACTTCTTCACCTTCTTCAGAAGGCCTTCTGCAGCTCTGCAAGCACCCCAGCCCAATTACAGACAATAAGCCCTTGTCACTGCCTCACGGTTTATTGGTATTAAACTGTGTTACAAAGAGATGCTAGCATTCAAAGAATGGAAAAATAAGACAGTATTTAAAGCAGATTGACTATGTACTAAATCAGGATGAAAACAGAAAAGTGGCAAGGCCATTTATAATTAATATACTAAAGTACAAAAAACCCCACACATTTAAAATGCATTAGTAATATAGCATCTTCAATTGGAAAGAGTCATGTTATTCTCATAATCTGACTGATGAAATAAATTTTATGATTCACTTCACATACCAAAAAAAACCAACCCCTAATTCACCATGGTGATACATTTTCTCTGTTACTTTGAAATATATGGTATGAACATTGATATATTCGGTTTTAGTATACATACTAAATGAACAGTATATATATGTATATATATATTATTTAAGTATTAATAACACCATCACTTTGAAGTTAGCTGACTATAAATGTAAACATGTATTTTTTTTATTGAATGTATGGTCACAGAGTTCATTTGCATTAGTAAAATCACGATTGCTATTCCCAACCTCAAATTTTCAGCCCTAATTGCAAAGTCTTAGGTATTTATTATTTGATGACTCCTCTTTTCAGCATTTCCTAAAATGACCAAATGCACAGAATGGACTGCTAAATTCGTAACTTTATTTATTCAGAGATATTTTCAATAAAAACAACAAAAAACTATTGATGGTTTAGAAGTCCCTCATACAGGCAATTAATAAAGCAAGTCCATTAGCCTAATTATGGGAGGGACAGCTCCAGAAAAGATCATTTATTTAATTATTTAAATATAGGCAAAAACATGCTTTTAATCCATTTTCGAGCAAGAGAAATCATAACTAAATGAAAAATAAATAACAGAGCATCTTCTACTCCTAAGCGTGATGAACATTTTAGAAAACTGAAAGCAATCATTTGGAAAGCTCAGTGTATCAAATGAAAAAATAATAAAGCATCTACTCACACTAACTCATCTTCAGCAACCTCCTTTTGTTTATCTAGATTTTTCCTCCTCAGTTCTGCCATCATCTGATCAATCTCTTTCTGAAGCCCTTGCAAATTTCTCTCAAAGGCCTTGTCTTGAGTTCCTAGAGTTTCATTTAGTCTTACAGCTTTTTCATTTACAGCTGCAGGGGTAAGACAAATTTTGTAAATTAGTAAACAAAAGTGCCACATGCAAAAATGGCACCAAGCATCTGCTCTTCCCCATGATCTCCAAATGAAATGTAGTTTGCCATGGGTGTTCCTGCTGGGAACAGAGAGGTAGTTAATAACGATCCATAACAAACAGGGAAAGGTGACATATTTCTCCAATTATATTTCTTTTGGGGGGTACAGTAATTAAAGCATGGTGTTTCTATCTCACAAGGGAAAAAAATGTAAATAAAGAAATGCCCAAATCTTCTTCAGGTCAGAGGTAAACAATGAGACATGAAGCATAGCCCTCGGAAGATGAAAATATAATACACAATCCTATTCAGTCAAATTTGAAAATACCCGGTACAGAAAAACTCTCAGTGATGAGATCTCTGAAAACAAACCTGCCCTTGTTCTTCCACACAGTTCTATGTTCGTTTGTTTAAAGGAATGAGGGAGGAAGCACTGGTCTTGGGATGAGGGTTATAGATTAGGGCTCAAAGCTACCTTCTAGCAATAACATCCATTGTAAGAGTCTGTGTTTATTATGCATTGAATAAAGTTTCAAACTGTGCTCTTTGGAATCTTAGGATTCTCTGGGTGCTTCAGGTATTCTACAAAAGACGTCTATTCTGTTAAGTATCTATTTGATAGGTTAGTGTTCTGGGCAAGATTTCATTTGAAAAAAGAATTCTATGTCAAATAAAAGTTTGAAAAACTGGTGAGTTGAAACATTTATGTAGTTCTACCATTAGTTTTAGGCCAACTTCTCCTGAAGTGTGTTTTATGGCACATTAACTCAACAAGTTGAAGGGAGATGTTTTCTCAAACTCTTGTGTGCCAAACCCTTATTTCTGTAATATCACCTGTGAACATCCCTAGAATGAAGCTTGGGGTGGTTAAGAGACATTTTCTACCATTCAGTGCTATATCCTAAGATGTCTTTAGGCAAGGAATCCTGAAAATTCACTTCTATTCTTGGAGAAACTTTTCTGATTAATACTGATTGGAACTGTCCCAAGGGTAAGAGTTATTCCAAGTTCTTGTAACAGGTGCACATAGGCCAAACAGCTGCCATGAAGGGTGTGACATGGTGGGTTAGTACCTTGGTTCTGAAATGATTCTTAGGGCCTACCCCAGACCTATTGACCTAAAAATTCTGGAGGTAGGGGACCAGCAATCCGTGGTTTAACAAGCCCTCTAGGGGCTTCTGCTGTATGCTAGAGTTTGAAAATCACGGTTTAGCAGAAGGAATTGGGTTTCAATCTTTAATTTTACCCTTTCCAAAATGCATCTTTTGAATTCTCCTTTCAAGATTAAGGTAATCGGTTAGAAAGTTGCTGCTGTCAACCCCTTATTCTGACAGCCATAATCTAATCTGCAGAACTATTTGAATCAGCTGTTTTAAAGAAAAAACATGGCCATTCCTAGCCCTGTGGTAGAAATTATTGCTCAGGTGCCATATTCCTAGAAGTTAGTGAGGGTGGCTCTTTCTTGGTCAACTACTCATAGTCATACTCTGACATACACCAAAGAACCTTCTCAAGATCCCACCACTACTGTTGCTAAGTTATCACCTAGGCTGCACTGTGTTTGTTAAGGAACCACAGTGACCATGGACTGATTAATTGGAAAGCTCCTTGATCCAGCAGACTTTGTGAGAACTATGGCAGAATGCCAATGGTTAAAATGTAAGGTTTATACTTCTTAGATTTCAGGAAAGGCGGTAGATTTGACCTTCCCTGTGGTACCTCTCCTTCTTTGGTCTGAGTGCCTATCTGTCTGTATGTTGACTTTAACTAATTGTATTATGTAACTAACCACTGACCTCATTTGCATTCATAAATCCCACTTTTCAACTCGCCAAAGGTGTATGTTTTTCTTTTATTAAGTGAATATATAAATGAGCTTTGATTAGAGATATTTTTTGAAATTTGATTGAATTTAGGTCCTGGGCCTAGGTGGTTGTGAGGGGGTAATGTGAGAGATATAGCCTCACTTGTGGTCTATTCTCAAAACTAAACTTCTGCAGAGAACTTGCTGGAAAAAGCATGATACAAGAGAGAGGAAAGGAAAAGATGGCTGTACCTTTTGGAACAAATGCATCATTTCTTTTAAATGAAAGTAATATGTAAGCAACTAGAAGAAATTATTAAGGCACACAAAAACGACAATAGAGATACTGTAGAGATACTGTATTAAAAAAGAAAGCATAATTTTAATAGAAGAGATGTGATTGCTCCATTCCTTCTATATATGAAATTGGGAAATTCTCTGAATATTTTTAAACTAAAGACGAATGTGTTAGTCTCTTAGATTCAAAGGTATACACTATCAGCACTTTCAGTTCAGTACATTTTCAACAGAATTGAAAATAATTATGACATTAAGATAGCTCTGAAATTTACTTATTTATTTCTACTTTATTTCAAAGGAAATTTTAAGTAGCTTTGAAATAGCTTTAAAACAAGATAAAATAAACAGAAAAGGAGATGGAGTAAAGATAAAAAATAATGTAAATCAGAAGACATCTTAATAGACAGTAAGTATCTCAGTAGCCAGGGCAGAGCAGGGGATAAAAAAGGGATACTTAAGAAGTACACAGGATCTGTAACATATAAATACATTAATCCCTCAGGAGAAACAAAGTTGTTTTTCACACTGAACCAAAAAAAAAAATATGCTCTGATGGGTAAATTCTTCATGAATGACAAATACTACTGTGACCTGAGAAACAGGAAAGAAGGTGTCTAGCATTTATTAAGTCCTAATATATGTCAGTACATATGCTAATTAATGAGTTATTTATATATATATGTATATATATATACACACACGTATACATATATATATATTTGCTCATTAATTCTAATAGTTCATGGAATGAAATATAGAGTATTTGTGATCTAATCAGGAGTCATAGCAAAGATTTTAAAAATTATAGGGAGATAAGAATGCCTTAGATTAATAGATCGTGATTATCTAGGAAGAGACCATGACTTATAATGGAAGATAGGGGGAGTAAGGTATTCCAACTAAAAATAAAACTGAACTAGACAAATGCCAGGCTAACAAATTCACTTTTCCCCACAGCAATTTATTGTCACTAATAAAACCTCAAAGTACTGATACTATCCCCAATTAGTGTAGTTCTAAGAGAAAAAGATGGGTGTGGATATGTCGTATAACCTACTTAAGGCTTTGGTGAGTTTCCTTTTCTTAAAAAAAAAAAAAAAAAAAAAAAAGAATCTCCTGAACTGCCAAGACTTGTAGTACATATAAACATCCCAGTCAAGATTTCGTTTACCTCTGGCATATTCAAATTTAAACATTCAGGAAGTTTTAACAGTTGGATAGTTGGATTAGTTTTGCCAAAGTTCTCTTCTAAAGGGCTGTGCATATCATGTGTGTTATCATTTACATTAGTAGCTGCTGGAAGAAGGGAGCAGTGTCCACATTTCTCCTGGGTACAGGATCACAGCTATCCCACATGGACCTTCATGTAAATTAGGAAAAAGATGTCCTGTCTGGACAGACACAACCAGACTGTGTGATGGATGCACAATTTAGAGAATGGGAGACATCTTTGATGATACATAACCCTTTTCTCGGATGGATGATGGACTGTGGGCGATGAGCAAAACCTGGACAAAATCTCGTCTCCACCTGCCCCCTGCTGGTGCCTTTGTGTGGTGCACAGACTGGGTGGTGGGTACAATGCAGAGAGCGAGCACATGAGCAGTGCTGATGTTGGAGTCTGTTGAAAACATGGACCAGCATTTGTTTTTATGCATGAATATTTGATTGGAATGATTTCAGAATAAGTTTCCAGGATCGGCTGAAGTATTGAGTGTTTGAGATCGAGGTAGAAGGAAAGGGAAAATTACTGGGTTATTGACCAGTGCCTTCATGGATCCAGGCAGAAATTGTTTTACCTGCAATGGGATTTTTTTTTTTTTTTTTTTTTTTTTGTGGGGTGGAGGGAGTGCTGGGGGGAGAACACTTCAAGTCGCATTAATGGAAAATAAAACCAGGAAAAGCACAAAAAACTCCATCTAGCAGAAGATAAACCATAATGAGTTAGTTAAGAATTTTCCGGTAGGTGTAACTTCTGTTTCAGGTCCTGACATGTTTTGCCTCAGATTAAAACTCTGTTGCTTCTTGCAGTGGGGAATCTTTGGGAGTTTTCTGTCTCTTTTTGGCCAGTGATTCCTAAGAATTACCTGTCAGGATCTGCCTTGAAGTTTATCTCATGTTCTGACTTATTTGGCTGTATTTCCAAGCAAAATATCTAAAACACGTAACACTGTAAAGCAATAAAAATATTTCATTTTTTAAGAGAAAAAACCCAAAACATTTTTCCTACTTTCTAAACCTGCATGTATGTTTAAGATCTAGATTTTTGGGTTTTTTATGTTTTCTTTAAGAGTTCTTAATCTGGGGTTTAGCCCCCAAATAGCTTCCACTTTGATCCTAAGTCAGATTGGTAGATGCCAAGCACTAATTCCTAGAGAATGATGGACTAAATACAGTGAAGCTTCTGGTAAGGTAGGAAGTCCAGACTCCAAGCAACGGATGTTCATTAAAAACAGCACCAAGTATTTTAAAAGCCATTTTGAGAAATTAAAGTGCTGCTTTAACGTACTGAGCGGAATGATAAAATTAGCTTTTTAAAAAATTAATCTTCTCAATAGTTTTGAATACAAACAATAGCAAAGCATAAGTTTATTGGTTATTTACTCATAATAGCCATTCCTCAAAAATTAAGGCATTCCTAAGGGACTGCATTCAGTTTACCACGAGCCTGCACTCATAATGACTAATTCACTGACTATTATGCCCTATTTAACACTGTAGATTGGAGATGCTTGGCAGATAATGCCCTTGGCTGTCCCAACCTAAGTACTTTTCAAAAGCCAACCCTCAGATTGAGAAAGGGCATTTCTTACTAGAGAAATTCCGGTCCTGTGTAATCCCTTTTTCTATTTTTCTGGTGGGAGACATAATGATTAAATTAAATGATTCTAATACCTTCTGCATCCTGGGAAAGCTCCTTAATGAATCCTCCTAAGGAGTCTGCTCTCCTGTTGGTCCTCTCAGCATCCTGTCCAGTTTGCTCGCCATCTGCTGTCACTTTGGTAGCCTAATGATCCAAATTCAGGAAAAGCATAATTAATTGAGATGATGAAGCTACAGAGAGATAAGCTCCCACTGGCTACGTTTTCTTTCAAATATAACTCTGAGCCAAAGGCAATCGATGAATTATTGATCAGATATACTGGAAATGACACCCCATGCTCCAGTATACAATTAAACTTTATTACTTCTTCCATTAAATGGAAATCAGAGAGTCGTATTTGGGCTTTTTAAAACCCTTGCTATATGCAATGACATAGAAGAAGCGATAAAACACAATTATTTTTGAAGTATCTTTGAGGTACAGTTGCCAAAAGTATTTAATGGATTCTTCAGCCTCCACATGTTGCAGTTTTGTCCATATTTTATTTACTGAAAAAGTGTGGAGTGTAGCAATGATCTCTTGAGGAGGCACAGGCAGTCTGTCTCAATAAGCTTGATCCTATAGATGCAGTCTAGATCAATACGTTAATTAAAGAAACAAAGAGGGAGAAATGCTTAGCTACTCAGTAGTAAATGCTTGTTTTATAACACTCTGAAGATGCCAGGAAACCGTTAAAGAAGAATAAATGATAACTTTTCCCGTATGTCATCACCAGAAAAGACAGCTGCTAATCACAATACTATACATCATTGTCAACAAAATAAAACAACTCCACAAATAGCTTCATGCCCCCAAAGAATATCCCCACACATTTGCACCTTCATTCACATTGAAGGTACCACTTGACACAAAGGAATCCATTCAATGTGTTCATAGTTAAGATATGCTATATTTAGTCAAATAAAAATGGCATATGTAATATTCAAAGTTTCTTAAAAGATATTATAAGGTTTAGAGCACCTTGAAATAGGTGTACAGTTCATTTTTCTACGCATGAACATATGCTAATAAATAGGACTTTTTTTTTTTTTTACTAAAAAAGATAGGGATAATCTAACTACAGATAATGAATCAAAGAATCACAAACTGCCTTAAAATAATTTGAAAAAGGTCCAAATTGGCAGAGTATTAATATCTATAATCCTGTACCAGAGTGTTTGCATTCTAGACATGCCCAGAGATTCTAAATTTTTTTTTTACACACATAAGAGAATTTTAGATAGAAATTAAAATAGAACTAAATGTCTGGCGAACACAGAACACAGTAAGAGGTGCTATAGAAATTATATTGCATTTTGTGATTTCCCAGGGGGCAAGAAGAGGTTTAATTCATGACCCCTTTCAAGGTTTTACATAAAAGGTAGAATATAAAGTCCAACTATCATCAACTAATTTCTCAACCTGTGAGTGTTACCATGACAAATAAAAGGATGAGGGCGCCTGGGTGGCTCAGTTGGTTAGGCGACTGCCTTCGGCTCAGGTCATGATCCTGGAGTCCCAGGATTGAGTCCCGCATTGGGCTCCCTGCTCAGCAGGGAGTCTGCTTCTCCCTCTCCCGCTCCCCCCTCTTGTGCTCTTTCTCTCTCTCACTCTCTCTCTCAAATAAATAAAATCTTAAAAACAAACAAACAAACAAACAAATAAAAGGATGAAAGGATAAGATCTACTGGAAGTTTTAAAAATCCCTCTTAACAGTCTGCAGTAAATATACAAAATTATTTAGAAGGTGCTAATCAATATTTTTACATATACACACCACATGCATATACACATACCTATAACATTTTAAATGTTACTTTAAAATTACTAAAGTCAGCTGCTTAAGATGTTGGCTTTCTAAGCTGTCGTAGATGTTTGTCTAGCCTGGACTTGATTGTACTCTATAATATCACTCCTATTTTCACATATCACAGACTTTACTAAGGGACTTGATCTACATTATGGTCATTTTCAATATCTTAATTACTAATGTATTACCAGCACTCTATTACCACACAGGAAGTGTACATTATGATTTAAACTTAAAATTTATTCTTTGCTTTATCAGTATCTTATCTGTTACTAAAAGATCTTAACTTACATATTCACACAACAAAGGCTACCAATTCTGGCTCAAAGCCTAAAGCATTTAATTTTTTAAAATAAATATATATTGATACACTGTCTCTTTTAAATTCTGGAAGATCACGATCCCATCCACTGTCTTTAATTCTTCTTTCTTAATTAATTTATACAACATGTAAGAGTCATCATTAACAAACTTGGTACTGATTATAGGAGCACTCCAATAGTAAGATGTCAAGAATTCTACATGACTCATGATAAGAAACAAGTTAAAAGAGTTATCATGAAGGCCCTGTGCAATCAACCTCCCTGGCTTCTGTTTAGTATGTGAAATATGCCAAACTCTTTCCTTCTTAGGCTCTTCTCGGATTCTGCTGTCTTTGCCTGGAATAAACTTTTCCTCAGTCCTTTCAATGGATGGATCCTTGTCATTTGTCATCTTTCATCTTTCATCTTTCAGTTTCAGTGTCCCTTCTAGGTCTGGCCATTTCTAGGGCACCTAGCCAGGTTTCCAGACTTTCCACAGAACATTTTTTTTTCATAATACCATGCATTTTAGAATTACTTATGGCTCCTCTATTTGTTGGTTACCTCCCTGACTAAAAGGTAAGCTCTAAGAGAGCAGGGACTTGGTCTGTTTTGTTCATCACTTTATATCCAGCTCCTAGTGTGATGCCTCACTGAGAGCAAATATTGAATGAATGTTCAATAAATGATTAAGCAATTACCTAGTGAATCTTGCCGACCTTATTACCATTCTCATTGCCTACCTTTCTATGAACACTCCCAGAAAGGGCTTTTGTTTATACTATTGTTCCTTAACTCCTCTCCAATTATCCAAAATAAATCCAGCCTTCAAGAGTCAGTTCCACTCAACCTTCTTTGTGAAGCCACCCCTGACCATTTTGGCTTATGCTTTCCTTTCTTAGATTTTTTTTCTCTTTTCTTCTTTCTTTCCTATTAAAATTTTTCTTTTAATACGCCATGAGATATCTTGATTGTATATTTTCCAAAGTACTTTTCCAGTTGCATCTTCCAATTCTTCTAAAAGATTTCACCAGTCTTTCCAATGCAATGAAAGATTCTGTATTATACTTCTGTCCTCCTTCTCTTTTTGAAAGTAATATCATCCTAATGACATCAATGGTCATACATTCTCACCTAATATGGAAACATATTTACAAACATCAGAAACCCAGTTCTGAAACCTTTGCATTAATTCTGAACTGAATTAGCATTTTCTGGCTTTAAAGAAAGGCAGCAGTTTGAACTTATGACTTGTTGATAAACACATTTCTGCTGAGGGAAGGGGAAGGAGAGTGAATGCTGCATTTCTCCATTGGCCCCAAAATGCTCACTCTCACAAAGGGGTACTTCCAAAGTAAACATGCAATGGTGATTTTAAAACTTTTACTGCAACACAATAATGAAGTAAACAGTAATTAGACACCTACCAATTTTTTCCCCAAAGCAAACCAAGAAACAAACAAACCAAAAAACGTAAACAGGAAGATAACTCTGCCTATTCTTGCAGTTCCTCCAATCATGTTAGAAGGGTGTCATATTCAATGATCAAAAAATTTTTAAAAAAAAAATTTTAAAGATTTTATTTATTTATTTGACAGAATGAGAGAGAGCGCATAAGCAGGGGAAGTGGGAGAGGAAGAAGCAGGCTCCCTGCCGAGCAGGGAGCCTGATGCGGGGCTCGATCCCAGGACCCCGGGATCATGACCTGAGCTGAAAGCAGATGCTTAACCGACTGAGCCACCCAGGTGCCCCAATGATCAAAAAATTTTCAAATCGCAGTATTTTCATTTTAGAATATTCCCCTTTTCTCCTCCTTCCCCATCCCCAGGTATTTAACTTGAGAGAATGGGCTTTCTTACACATTAATTTTATACATATATGAAGCAGCGACAATAAGTCAATAATTTGGCATTTCTGTTTATAGTTGCTCCAACTGTTTTTTCAATTTCACAAAGCCATTATCCAGTATTGCTCCAAAATAGAGACTGTAGATTACAGGGAGCAAAGATTCTCTTTTTAGATTTATTTATTTGAGAGAGAGAGAGAGCGCATGCACGTGAGCAGGGGGAGCTGCAGGGAGAGAGGACCTCAAGCACACTCCCTGCTGAGCGCAGAGCCAGATGCCGGGCTTGATCTCCCAACCCATGAGATCATGATCTCAGCTGAGACCAAGAGTCCCACGCTTGCTGAGCCACCCATGCACTCTACATAACATTCTGAAATCAATGTTAAGTCAAAGAAATGTGAAGCAGGGCATTACACTAAATTTTTGGATTCAATACACTAAAAAAAAAAAAAAAAAGTGAAGCCTAGGAAAAGTTACCTCGTGTTTTATAGAAGAAACAGAGACCTGCAAAATCTGACTTTGGGTTGTATAGTATTTTACACACTGTGCAGACTGTGGCATCTGCTAAATGCAGCAGACATGTAGGCATTTCTTGGCAGAAGAAATCATCAAACCAACTACAAATCCCTTTGAAGTTCCAACGCCTATTGAAGGAAACAAACAAAAAATCTCTATGCCTTCCCAATACCATGCAAACTGGCCTTCTGCCAAGTTTGCCTACCTGCCCTGTATCCCCACCCCCAACCATCTCCTGCCTGATACCAAGCATCGTGCCTATGAGCCCAAGTCATCTGAGACAATCCAGTGAATGCAGTGTGATGATCTGCTGTGACATATGAGGAAAAAAGTCCCTTTCCATCTTCATCAAAGTTTTGCTATAGAAGAAAATTGACAGCCAAGTTCTCATTCTTCTCACAAGCAAACTATGCTCGTATCACAAGCCCTTCAGGAAACCCTGGCGCCTGTCATCCTTCTATGGCTTCTCGGTCCCGAGACGTTCCTTGAGTGTAGCTCGCAGGCACCCTTCCGGCTTGTGCAGCTTCGCCCCCGTGCCTCCACGCCCTCCTCCTTGACCACCTGCTTCTTGAACTGGTTCATTTAACACCGGAATCAAGTGATCCTGGGGTTGGCTAATTTGCTGCAGGAGTTGAGAATGTTCTTGACCTCTGACAGCAATGCCAGAAGCAGGGAAGGATTCTGTTAGTCCTTTGTCTCATCTGTTGAAACTGAGGCTGATCCGTAAGAATTCAAGGGGCTTCTCCAGAACGTGTAGGGTTGCAGCTGCAGCCACTGAAGACTGAGGAGCCCCCGTCCTAGCTGCTGGGGGAGGGGATCAACCACAGCCCGACTTTCTCTATCTCTGGGGTTCCCAGAGAAAGATGCCCCACTGCTCTGTCAGGGTAGTTGAAACCAGCTCTTAGGGCTGTGGTCATTTGCTGGCCTTCACAGCCCATTGACATGACCTCAGTTACCAGGTTCTCACAAGACTGCCCTGTGACATGTGCACCTGTTGCATCTTCAAAAGTGTTTGGCCAAGAAGACTCTCCTGATGCACCATTCATTTCTGCTGGCTTTTCTGCAGGGTTTTCTCGTTTTCATTGCCCTGGCAGGTGCAGGTGTGGGAGTGGGGCCCCGAGCCACAGCCCACCTCATGGAGGAGCTAATGGTGGTGCCCTGGCGGGATGTGATCTGTGCTGGTGCTGTGACGGCTTTAGGTTTTGCCACCGTAACCATCACAAGGTTTCTTCATCACTTTTATACTCTTTTAGGGCAGTATCATCATTGAGGACTTTGCTGGAATAAATTAATTTTTGACCTGCTACAGGAAAGACAGCTTTCCCCCTTTCCAGATTCAACCTTCTCTTTCAGTGCTTTCATCGCCCCCTGGGGTCAATGTCAGTCCTGTTGCTGGAGGGTCTGCGGGGTAACCTACTTGGTGCCACCAGGCAGCGGGTCAGCTGGCCATGGGGGCAGGACCCTTTCTTAGATTTTTAAAAACAACTATCATTACCACCATTCATGACTCTGTTGGGTAGTTACTTTGTTAGGTGTTTTGCCATTTCTATCTAATCTCTGTCCTTGGGGCTGAGGCTA
Organism: Mirounga leonina; assembly: GCF_011800145.1. NCBI lineage: Eukaryota > Metazoa > Chordata > Mammalia > Carnivora > Phocidae > Mirounga > Mirounga leonina. The sequence goes on along the minus strand of NW_023270807.1, from coordinate 82,322,633 downwards.
TGTCTTATTTATTTATTTATTTTTAAGATTTTATCTATTTACTTGACAGAGAGAGAGAGTTAGTGAGAGCAGGAACACAAGTGGGGGAGTGGGAGAGGGAGAAGCAGGCTTCCCGCCGAGCAGGGAGCCCGATGCGGGGCTCGATCCCAGGACCCTGGGATCATGACCTGAGCCGAAGGCAGACGCTTAACGACTGAGCCACCCAGGCGCCCCTATGTCTTATTTTTTTAATGTCTATTTTTTTTTTTATTCCTCAGAGTGCCAGGCATAGTAGATATTGAGTGATTAGCTGGTATAATAATCATCAAACCAACTACAAATCCCTTTGAACTTTCAACGCCTATTGAAGGAAACAAACAAAAAATCCCTCTGCCTTCCCAATACCATGCAAACTGGCCTTCTGCCAAGTGCTAGGCTTGCCAGCGAATGTGGATGGCTGGGCAGTTCCTGGGTATTTTTCAGAGCCTAATGGGAAGCTTGTGCTCAAGAGCTGCAGCTGAGTGCTTAGGAGGAGAGCCAGGCAGGAGACCCCTCAATTCCAACCACACTGTACTCTTGTCACTGGCCTCATGGTCATTAAAAACTAACCTGCAATTACACGCCAAGTAATGCGGGCAGGACTGGGTTTGGGAGGAGGCAGAACTCTTTAGGGCCAGCACAGTTTAGGGCCAGCACAGTGCTTCCTGAGGAAGAAGGTAGCCTTCCCCTACAGAAATGAGAAGGGCCGCCCCTCTCGGCCATGCTCCAGAAGAGGGGGAAATGTGAGGTTCCTGGCAAAAAGGCATTGATTCATGGTATTAGCGCTCCAAAATATGGTTACAGAATCAGGCTCAACCATATCCTGGATTGATATGTGTGTTCAGAAGGGCTTGTAATACTCTCCTGTGTCTCATTTACCCTTCCTGCTTTTAAAGCTACACAGAGGGCATAATCCCTATTTTTACACTGATGAAAATGAAGGTATGGAGAGGTTAAGTGACTCATCTGAACTCATACACACAGGGAACTGGGGGCAAAACACACATTTTCTCACAGCTTTATATTTTGTCCGTATCAAGCACTAACTTATATTATGCTAATATCCGGGAAGAATAGGAAAATACATGAAAAAGTTGAGCATTCTGGGTGAAAGGAGGGATGCTGCTTGAGCTCAGGTAGTACTTGAAGTGTATCACCTTTAGGTTTTAGTAAATTAACATATTTAAAAATCCATAGCAGAACATCATATAGACACATTTTTAAAAGTCATGTCTTATTACACAGTAATTAAGGTGAAGAGTCACCCTTGTCAAAACCACCCATGAGAGACTCCATAAAGGAAGCCTATGACAAATGCACTATCACCCATAGGGAGTGGTGACAGATAGCGGTATCATGGTGAAATTCACGACAATCAGTTTTACCCAGGACAGGCTATTGATAATGTTACAGATGAATGCTAAATACTACATGATAGGAGCTATCTGTCTGATTCAGTTTAGTTCTTCTTGCATTTTATTAAATTACCATTCCATCCCTTAGTCATATTCCCTCTCATTCACTATTATCTTGTCCTTTGAGTATTTGACAAATGTCTTCTCATTTATCCTACTATGCTGTACAATCTTCCTTTGATTCTCTAGCTTTGATTTTCTTATTTTTACATCCTCTTACCTCAGTTCTACAATCTTTCCAGCATTCCCTTCTAAATGATGCCTTAAGCAGTACCTTGTGTTTCTCTCTTACTTTTGATTACCTTTTTTTACATTCAAGTTCACTAAACTAGGTATTTTTTCCTTCTATTTTTCTTTTTTTCTTTTTCCTTTATTTTTTTTAGAGTATTTATATTAGGCAGCATGCATTACCATTAGGCATGCATTAATTTACTTCTGAACAATGTAGCTGTTACTTTCTTGCTTTAGCTCAAGCAGTTCTCACTGTGCCTCTTGAAACCTGCACATAATTTTCTTGGTTGGATATTACTAGTGTCTTTCATTTTCTGCCTTCTTTATGTTAAAACTAGAATCTAATGGGGCAAATCTAACTAGTGAATAGACAACATTGCTTAGATACCATCCACTTTTGCATTTGCAGACTTATATGCCCTCCTGCTGAAATTAAATTTCAGATCTAATCATTTATATGATATTCTCAAGGGTCATCTTCGAAAACTACCAGTTTTGTATATCTAAGTGTCAGTGAAGGACTCCTCAGGCAAGCTATTAGACAACACACAAGGAAAGTGATAGAGAGAAGCCAAGTGGCTCTCTAGAATGGTAACAAGTGAGTTCTATACAATTTCTCCCTAAATATTTCAGGTGTCAGTTTTCAGAGTCCCAAACCAAACAAGTATGATGTGCTTTACATTCTCTCTCTCTCTTTTAAAATGTAATAGGAATAAAAAAAACATTGTAGGAAACTTAAATCTCTTAACACTATAAATAAGATAAACATACAATATTTTTGGCACTTAAATCATTTAAAAGCTAGTTTCATCATTTTAGAAATAATTTTTACTTAAATTTGATTTTAAATAGGCAGTAAATGAAAATAAAGCTCAATTTTGATATTTTATATAGTTCAGTCTATTACACAGCATTCTCACCTTACAGATAAACATTTAGAAAATGCTTATCAAAGGAAGTAAAACATCCAACTGAATATAATTATCAGTATATGCCTGATTTTAGTGTATTTTAGAGACATTAAAAATCAATGCTTATTTTGAGTTTTTCTGTCATCTAGTTGTTTAAATGCTATTTTTAAATTATTCACAGTTAATTAATTAAACAAATTACTGAACTACTGTGTGCGTGAGATTGGTGATACTGTGGTGAGAAAAAAAAAAATTAAAGGACATACCTCTTGCCCTTTTGGAGCCTATAGTCTGGTAGAGTAGAGATGTATTTGTTGAGTGATCATGAAAATAAATTTATAATTACAAACTGAAGAAAAAGCACAGCGGTATAAGACAGTTTTGGAGGAGTCTCATCACACCTAAAATGTCTCCCTAAGACAGAGTTCCATGAGCTGAGGTTTGAAAGGTGAACTGGAATGAATAGAAGTTAACAAGATACAGGAGAAGGTGATTTACTTCAAAAGCTAAAAGAAACCTATGGAAAGGCTCAGCGGTGGGATGAGGTAACTGAAGGGCTGTATGGCTGGAGCGCAGATGGTGAGAAGCACAGGTGGCAGGAGATGCGGCCAACAAGAGGACTGGAAGCGCTCACCTAAGAGCCATGAGAATTGGAGGATGAGTTTAAGCACCCGGGTGACATCTTCAGATTTGGAATAGCAAAAGTGCATTCTGGCTACACTGTAGAGAACAAAGTGGAAGGAAAACAAGAGTAAAAGCAGAGGGAGTAGCTAGAAAACCCACGTGGTAATTCCAAACTAAAGGTTATGGAGATGGAACGAGAATTGGATAGCAGAGAGGAGATCTATACAAGAAGAGCAACCCCCTGCATTTGATAATGGGTTGAATAAGTGGGAGTACAGGGAAGAAGAAAAAGGACTGAGGAAAATTTCTAGCTTTCTGGCTTATATGTTAAATGTATCAGGGTCCCGATAACCAGGCTGCGAATTTGGGGAGAGATGAGGCTGGGCAATTAAGCAAGAATCAGATCACAATGGGAGAGCATCATATGTCATACTACACCAAATGGAGAGCTGTTGTAGAATTTGGAGCAGAGCGAAATGATCAGGTCTGTGATTTGGAGAGTTTACTCCGTTACATGATTAATAATTGGTTGGAGTTGGAGATGGCTTGGAAAGAGAGGTCATACATGGAAACTGAATTGGATTGGGTTGAAAATGAAGGTAAAGGGTAACTCATTCATTTTTTTGGAGGGGGAACTGGCTACATATTGGAGGACAAATCACTGAGATGCTCTAAATAGGAAAAAGTATGTGTTTTAAGAGGAAGATGATGAGTTTAATTTGAGATGTCCTATCGGCAGCTAGGTTTCTAGGACTGAAGCCGGAGAATAAAGTCTGTTTTGAAAATACAAATTTTTGAATCTTCAGCAATTAAAGCCCAAAGAAAGAATTTACAAGTGATGACTGTACCCCAAGAAAACCAACTTTAAAGGGATGGACAGAGTAAGAGCCTGAGAATAAAAGGACAGAGAATTAAGAGAAAACTAGAGGAGAATATGTGAAGAAGGAAGGAAGGGTCAGAAATGGCAATTGCTACAGGAGGTTCAAGTAAATTAAAGTTTTCATTGGATTTAGTGACCAACATGTCATTGGTTATCTTTTAGAAATAGCTTTAGTAGCAAGCCGGGAGAGTAAATCTAAATTGCAGTGGAGTGAGAAGAGAATGCAGACCTGTCTCCAAAGCCTTCAAAAACTGTGGCTGTAAAACAGGAGAGGGAGCTAAGAACAGTAGCTATGGAGATATATGGAGTTGGCCTCAAAAAGCATCTCGGTATTCACACACATTGTAGGACAGTTCAAATATGCTAAATATGATTCCTATGTTTCAAGAAACTTATATTTCAAGAGGGAAATCAAATGGCAATAAATCAAAATACACTGAAAGAGACGTGTGATTATGTAATACTTTGCCTGTGTAATATTTGCACTATAAATTATATAAAATGCATGTTAAGTGTTAGTTTGGGGAGGAATATGATTCTCTTTACCACAGGTTATTAGAGAACTAGATTGCGCCATGAAAAAATGAGCATAGAATATATAAGCACTTGTAGGAGAAAAGGCAAGCACCTACACCAGCTATGTAGGATGAGACTCACCAAATGCTTTAACAAATCTAAAGAATGCGTTAGTCATAAATCGACTGGTCAGCCAACAAAGCAGAAAAAAAGGAGCATAAAAAGACTGGCTGTGGGGCGCCTGGGTGGCTCAGTTGGTTAAGCGACTGCCTTCAGCTCAGGTCATGATCCTGGAGTCCCGGGATCGAGTCCCGCATCGGGCTCCCTGCTCGGCAGGGAGTCTGCTTCTCCCACTGACCCTCCCCCCTCTCATGCTCTCTCTATCTCATTCTCTCTCAAATAAATGAATAAAATCTTAAAAAAAAAAAAAAAAAGACTGGCTGTACCAGTGAAAGAAGGGAGCTGGAATTATCAGGTGATTATAAGCTCACACTAGTTTTCAACCTTGGCTGACATCAGAATCATCCCAAGAGCTCTTGAAAATCCCAGTGCACTTACTGCCCCTCTCAGACCAATTACATCACAACCTTTGGGAGTGAAACCTGGCCCCAAGTAATTCCCGTGTGGGCTCCTAGTTTAAGGCACTGTCTCCTCTAATGTAACCATGAAAGTCATGGCTACCACACTTCTCAGACTGTGGTCCCAATGCTGAATCATTCATGGCCACGAGATAAAGGTACTGGTGGTCTTAGGCTGATACTATTGGATATTTCAGTCATCTAGCCTTCTAGTGATGATTCCATATGTATCAATTCACCTTTTGATTATCATGCAGCATGACAACAGGGGAAGAATTGATCATGTTGACTTGAGTATTTATGGTCTCCATGATAGTTATGTCTCTAATTATAAATGTGATAGAGACAGGTTAATTAATAAATGAGGATTTTCATTTCCTCCTCATCCTCACTTCACTGAAGAGATCTTTGCTTTCAGTAGTCTTATTTCTAGGCTTTTTGTGTTATAAAATCTGAAGATTGCACAGATAAAAATGGTCTTAGAAAAAGAATAACTTTACAGTGGACAAATCTGGCAAACACTACCTTAGCCAGGTAATCAAGATAAGAAGACATATGGATTGCATGGGTTCTTAATTTGATGTAATAAAAATGATACTTTACTTCTTTAGCCTTTCCCACAAAAACCCATAACTCCATGCTTATCACAAAAACATGAGTTAAGCCCCAACTGAGGGACATCCTACAAAATACATGAGCTTGTCAAAATTATCAAAATCATCAAAAACAAGGAAAGTCTAAATCTCAGTCCATAGCCTAAGAAGACACGATGACTAAATGTAATGCAGTATCCTGGAGGGGATTCTGGAATAATATAAAGATGTTAAGTGAAAACTGAAGAAATCTGAATAAAGTACAATTTTTAGTTAATAATAATGGATCAATACTAGTTCATTAGTTGTGGCAGACATACCACACCAAGAAATTAACAGTAGGGGAAACTGGGTATGGAGTATAGAGAAAATCTCTGTATTACCTTTATAACTTTTCTGTAAATCTAAAACTATTCTAAAATAACAAGTTTATTTAAAAATAATATTGAAATTAACTGAAATTGGATCATAGACCTGAATGTAAAATACAAAACTATAAAACACCTAGAAGATAACATAGGAGAAAATCTAGACGACCTTGAATATGGTGACAACGTTTAGATACAATACCAAAGTCAAATCCATGAAAGAAATAATTGATAAGCTGGACTTCATTAAAATTAAAAACTTCTGCACTGTGAAAGACACTGTCAAGAGAATGAGAAAGCAAGCCACAGACTGGGGAAAAATATTTACAAAAGACATATCTGATAAAGGGCTAGGACCCAAAATATACAAAGACCTCTTAAAGCTCAATAATAAGAAAACAAACAACGCAAATAAAAAAGAAATGAGAAAAGATTTGTCTTAGTCCATCTGGGCTGCCATAATCAAATATTATACATTAGGTGGCTTATAACAACAAAGTTTATTTCTCATAATTCTGGAGACTGGGAAGTGCAAGATCAAGTCCCCAGCGGATTTGGTGTCTGGTGAGGACTTACTTCCTAGTACCATTTTTCACTGTGTCCTCATAAGGCAAGGAAGGGGAAAAGAATCTCTCTTCTATAGGGGTTCCTTTTATTTTATTTATTTTTTATTTTTATTTTTTAAAGATTTTATTAATTCACTCATAAGAGACAGAGAGTAAGAGAGAGAGAGAGAGAGGCAGGCTCCCCGCTGAGCAGAGAGCCCAATGCGGGACTCGACCCCAGGACCCTGGGATCACGACCTTAGTCGAAGGCAGACGCTTAACCATCTGAGCCACCCAGGCACCCTATAGGGGTTCCTTTTCTAGGGCACTAATTCCATTCATTAGCACTCCACATTCATGACCTAATCACCTCTCAAAGGCCTCACCTCCTATTATCATCACCCTGCCAGTTAGAATTTCAACATAGGAATTTTGGAGGGGACATAAACCCTCAGTCCATAGCAAGACCTAAAGAGACATCTCACCAAAGATGATACACATGCAGATGGCAAATGAGCATATAAGAAGATGCTCAGTATCATATATCATTAGGAAATTGTAAATTAAAACAAGGAGCTAAACTATACACCTATTAGAATGGCCAAAATTCAAAACACTGACAACACCAAATGTTAGTGAGGATGTGGAGCAATTGGAACCTTATTCGTTGCTGGTGAGATGCAAAATGGTACCACCACTTTGGAAGACAGTTTGGTGATTTCTTAGAAAACTAAACATACTTTTACTATAGGATCCACCAATTGAGCTCCTTGGTATTTACAAAAATGAATTGAAAACTTATGTACTCAAATGTTTATAGTAGCTTTATTCATGCTGCCAAAACTTGGAAGCAACCAGGATGTCCCTTAGTAGATGAATGGATAAATAAACTGTGGTGCAAACAGACAATGGAAAATATTATTCAGCATTAAAAAAGAAATGAGCAATCAAGCCATGAAAAGACACAGAGGAAACTTAAATGGATATTACTAAGTACAAGAAGTCCATGTGAAAAGGCTACATAGTGTATGATTCCAACTATATGGTGCTCTGAAAAAGGTAAAACTATAGAGACAGTAAAAAGATCACTTTGCCAGAGGTTTGAGAGGAGGGAGGGAGGTGGAGCACAGAGGGTTTTTAGGGCAGTGAAACTACTCCGTATGATACTATAATGGTGGAGACATGTCATTAAACATTTCTCAAAACCTAAAGAATGTACAACACCATGAGTGAACCACACAGTACACTATGAACTTTGAATGATAATGATTGTCAATGTAGCTTCATTTATTGCGACAAATGTACCACCCTGGGGGTGGGGGTGTTAATAATGGGGAAGCTATGTATGTATAGGGTTAGGGGGTATATGGGAACTGTCCATACTTTCCAATCAACTTTGCTTTTAACCTTAAACTTCTCTAATATATGCATTCTATTTTGAAAAATTTATTCAGTATGGGAGAGTCTGCTGAAGAGATGAAAAGATGTAGGCTAAGACATAATAAAGGTCTAGGTGGCTCTGTCGCGCAATGGATAGCGCATTGGACTTCCAAGACATAATAAAGGTCTGACTTTCCTAGTAAAAAAATATTTCTTGTGTTTCTAGGCTCAGATCATTAGGCTCTAATCAGATCAATGAGAGAAGGCTTGTGTCAGTTTTGCTTATCCCTTTATTCCCACTGTCTGTCATTCTGACAGAGTACCTAGAACACGGTAGCTGCCCAATAAGTATTAATAAAATGAATGAATAAATGAAATGCCTCCTGTTCCATGGAATTTTCCCTAATTACCCTTAAAGAGATTAAATCATTCCATTTATGTTTCTCAGGTACATTTCTTGTTCCTTTGTTTTATTTCATGTTTTATTATATATTTGCATGCAGCTGTCCCACATTACCCTCCACACATCTAAATACATATCGTATACACATACACACACACACACACACACACACGACCGAAGTTCCTTGAAGACAAAGACTGGGCTTCATTTATATCTTTCATCTGCAAACACTTAGCTTGGGTGAACATTCATACATGCTTGTTGAATTGAGTTTACTTTGTTTGCTATGACCAGTTTAAAATTTCTTATTTAGTTGTAATTACATAGCAAATACAAAGTTATTAGCTATTAAATTAATATGAGATAAATGTATTTATTAATCTAATTAATACCTAACAAGAACTGGCAAGCAACTCTGTTCTGTATCTAGCTGGTACTAGATTCTGAAAAAGCGTTTCATATGCTATCTGTAATCTCAGGGCCATTGTTTAGTGTTATGTGCTCAGAAGCCAATTTGATTTCCTTGTGGAAATTTTCCTAAACCAGCAGCATGCATGTGAGGTGGAAAGATTACTGGACCAATGGGAATCTGGAGACTGGGTTCTACTTAGGTCCCTGAGTTTAGTGAATTGTATGGCCAGTGGTAATTCTTTTCATTGTCACGCCCTGAGGTATCGCTTCTTAAACAAACAAACAAAAATGAACTAGATAATATGTAAGAACATTCTAACTCCAATATTTGTTGTCATTTAAAGCTCTTAGAAAATCTAACGGGATTCCTAAATGACAAGCCAGTTCTCTGCTCATGCATTTTTCTGGCCACAAGATGGCGGACTTTGTGTTGTTTTCTAACAGTAAAAAGAAACTTGACCTTGCAGTTTTGAAAGTTTAAAACACCCAATTCCTTAAAAAGTCTGATAAATGTAACATGGACTTTACATTCTAACTTTTCAAAGTGTCTTAAATGCTTTGGATTTTCACAATAAAGATTTCCTCTTTTGTGTGGGAATACTGATTTAGACTGTATTTCTATACAAATGCAAATATCCCGTGATGAGATCAAAGCGTCTGTAAGTATTTTCATTTGTTTTTCTTTTTCCTTACATAGTCAAAGACAGTGCTGTTGGAATTCAAAATTGATAAAACCTTTTATGTGTGACTGGATAGAATTTTCAAAATATACTGTCACTCTGATATTTTTAGCCCTTGTCCTTGACATTACCCTAGCATCACAACTTCCTTTGATGCTACTGAGTTTCAGGATTTTATTTGAGGCAGAAGTAGCAAGTCAAAATACATCTACTTCATGCACCTAATTGGGAATTAGAAACAACAATATTTGCACTTCAGAAATTTGATGTGGGGCGCCTGGGTGGCTCAGTTGGTTAAGCGACTGCCTTCAGCTCGGGTCATGATCCTGGAGTCCCGGGATCGAGTCCCGCATCGGGCTCCCTGCTGGGCAGGGGGTCTGCTTCTCCCTTTGACCCTCCTCCCTCTCATGCTCTCTGTTTCTCATTCTCTCTCTCTCAAATAAATAAATAAAATCTTTAAAAAAAAAAAAGAAATTTGATGTAATTTTCCTTAAAATACATGATCTATCTGCTATAAGAAGATTCATGACCCTCCCAGCTTACCCTGGTCAGAAGCTCATTCATTTCCGACACGAGCGTGTTCAGGTTGCCCTCTGCCAATTGAATGAGCCTCTCTGGGGCCCGCTGAGGGGAGAGCAGGTGCTGAAAAAGATTTCATTCCACATACATTTCAGTAAAAGGTTTTGCAGTGATTATGGGGTTGCACATTTAACACAACAGTTTTCCTTTTTATACAAAGTATTTCACCATCTCGCCTTCAAAGGAAAGATAAACCATTTCAACTGGGCACATATATATGAAATGCTATGCAAAATATCCTGGCAAGCCATGCAAATTGCAGTCATTTATTGAAAAATTACTATGTCTCAGGCTTTTTTTTCCCCACTTAATTCTTACAACAATTCTATGAGGTAAATGTTTTTTTGTTTTGTGTCTGAAGAAACTCTGGCTCGAAGAAAGTTAAAACTTGCCCAAGATCACATGGCCAGTAAGGGGTAGAGTCAAGATGAACTCTGATTGTTCAAGGCTCCCATTTCAACCAACGGAGAGTTTACAGGAAAGAAAGAGAGGAGGGGCCTGGCCAGGCACTCACAGAGAGGCCGTTTTCTTCTGTTGAACCCAGTCAATGTCACAGAACAGTAACATTAGACAGGGTCACTCTGTGACAGCGATGAATGAAAGAAAACAAGACCACTCCATAATCTTGTCTAAGCACAGACAAAGCCATGGTTTCAAAGGTATCAAAAATCCATTTGCTGTCGAATCTGAGTGACCACTGCCCCTTTGGTCATTACAGCTTTAGCCTCCCTGTGTTCTTCCCTCCTTCTCCATAAGATTCATTGGAATAATCCATTACCTCCATTTCCTAATGGCACCCAACCCAGCCCAAACCCCTGCTTCCTTACAGCTGCCCCAGAACACCCAGCACAAACCCAATACTTGGAGTCATTTCTATGACCTTCTTATGGAGACACACATACATGCCCCATAGTGGGCAGTGTCCCTTGTTGCAATGAGCTCAGAAACACAACTCTGTTCTCAGTGGTCTCTGGCTGGACACAGGGAAAGGAAACAAACAAGGAGGTAAAATAATTTGCTTACCATTTTAAAATATCAAGATAGGATCCCAAGGATCCAGGTATTAAATAAATTGTAGAAGAAGGACACAATCCCCGAATCAAGAAAGACTGGAATTGAAGGAAAATCAAGGTGGTGTTGACCAATGCTCAGCCAGCCCTCAGGAGGTAGAGAACTGTATCTCTTGGTTCAGGTAGTGGCCACAGATTAAAAGCTCTTCCATTAGGGCCTTTTGCTACTTCATCCAGTGCTTATGCAGTATTTTCAAAATGGTTTATGTCCTACTGAAGTATTTGCTTTTCTAGTTCAATTTCCTTTCTTTGTATTCCTCCCATGCAGAGTAGTCCCCCCTCATCCATGGGGGCTACGTCCCAGGACCCCCAGTACACGCCTGAAACTGCTGGTAGTATTGAACCCCGATATACAGTTTTTCCCTCTGCATATGAGCCTAGGATAAAATTTAATTCATAAATTGGGCCCAGTAAGAGATTAACAACAATAAAATAGAACAATTATAAAGATATGCTGTAATAAAAATTATGTGAATGTACTTTGTCCCTCTCTCAAAAAACATTACTGGAATGTATTCACCCTTCTTGTGATGATGTAAGATGATGAAATGCTTACATAATGAGGCACTGTGGCGTAGCATGAGGCTACTATTGACCTTCTGATGACAAGTCAGAAGGGGGATCATCTGCTTGTGAACCAAGGTTGACTGTGGGTAACTGAAACCGTGGATGGGGGGTGGCGGGGGACTAAGGAAAATTACTAGTCAGCATCTTCCTCATTAAAACTCCCATTTCTGAATATGAGGCCTACAAGGTAAACTCGGATTCCTCTGTCTAGCTTTCAAGGTTGTCCTTCATAACACCCTGCCCCACTCAAGTTTCTAGCCTTATCTTTTACGAGCATGCCTGCCTTCTCGTGTAGGACAGAGAGGCCCTGTGAATTCACAGCTCCATCTCTGCTCACACACTCTCTTCTTTGACTCGAGGAAGGAGTATGAGCCCAGGGCCAGCGAGGCTTTATCGATGGCAGTCTAGGCTGGGCCTTTCCAGGCAAGTTACTTTCTCTCTCTGAGCTTGACAAAGGTAGTTTCATTCTCCCCAGCCCTAAAGTCATAGGGCCTCTACTCAAATCCTGGCTCTGCACTTAGTAGCCATGTGATCTTGTGTCTCACATTAACTTTTCTGTGTTTTAGTTTCCCTACCTGAAAAAAACAGTACTTCTTTCCTACCTCTTGGAGTTTCTAGAAGATTTATGTATGATAATTCATGTAAGACTTTAGTCACTTAATTGCTTTGCACAGAGATACCCATCACTAAGTGTTAGTTATTTTTGCTGTCATCATTATTGGCTTCCTCTTCTGGAAAATAGGAATAATAATACTTGCCTTGAAGGCCATGGTCCAGATTACAGAATATACTCCCTAGAAGAGTATCTGCCAGTGTCTAGTGAGTAAATCTTAGATTTTTCCTCCAGTCCTTGCCAACATTTCTCTGCCTATTAAATTGTGTCTATTCTTCAAGTTCCGGCACAAATTACACTCTCATTAATAATGCATTCCCTTGGGCGCCTGGGTGGCTCAGTTGGTTAAGCGACTGCCTTCAGCTCAGGTCATGATCCTGGAGTCCCTGGATCGAGTCCCGCATCGGGCTCCCTGCTCCGCAGGGAGTCTGCTTCTCCCTCTGACCCTCCGGACCCTCCCCCCTCTCATGCTCTCTCTCTGTCTCTCTCTCTCAAATAAATAAATAAAATATTTAAAAAAAATAATAATGCATTCCCTTGTTTCTCCGAATATTACCTGTTTCTCTAATCTTTGTACAATATTGTAAGTCAAAAATTTATAAAACACATGATGAGTATCCTGATTGTTAAATTATTGCTTTAACCACATAGACTGTAAGCTTCCTGAGGGTAGTGACCACAGTGTATGAATCATGAAACTCCCAGGGAACCAAGTGCAATACCGAAACATTCCAGAATTTCTCAAAAAATACCTGATCATTGACGGATAGCAAATTGGGAGTCACTTTCCATCTTTTGTTATCAGATGAAGTCCCAATTTCCTTAACATTTCCTCCTCTCCCACCCACTACCGAAAGTTTTAACAATGTTTTAGAATAGTGTTTTTCAAATTAGTTCTCGTTGAAGTGTTTTCAAAGGTCTGCTAGCTCTCTAGTACAAAGTTTTAATCTTGTGTTTTCATTTTGATGGGAAACTTAAATGTTAATGTAAGCATTTCTGGAACTCAGGCCGGGCACCTGAGAGATGACTATGGCCATCTGATCTCAGCACCTACCTCTGCATGCATGTCTGATCGTATGGCAGATTGAACACGTAAATCATGTGACCTTGTCAAGTAATGACAAACGTCATTTTAGGACCCCTTGCAAGGGGCTCTGTAGTTCATACTGTAGAATGGTAGGAATTATATGTAATATACATACTGATGAAAGAACCTGTGTGGAAGTAGTCAGGGTCATATTCTTGTTGCAAGCAGGAATTTGCTCTCAGCAAAAATCATCTGTTATTTTATATTAATGTTTTTAATTTTAATTTTATTGGGTTTTTTTAGGCTTTTGTAAGGATTAATGTGTTTTGATTTTATCGAGCTGTAAGTATAGGAACTATACCTGATTTTATGTTTGTACATATTTAAATAACATAATAAAGCTGATTTAGGCCAAGCACTGAGAGTACATAAGCCACTTTCCCTTAACAGCAATCTGTTATAGTTAATACTCAAATTTGAAAAACACTGGTTTAGAAAATCTCTGAATTTTCCTCCTGGTTGCTTGCCTTGATTTGGAGTGAAGGGAAGATTTACTAATTCTGGCCACTACCCCTTGGGAAGCTTCTGTCATCTTTTCCCTGGCTCTTGCCATGACTGCTCCAACCTACCTTTAGTTCTTGAGTCATATTTTCGAGACCATACAGCATTTTATATGGGGCAGGTAGTGGGCCAGTGAGGTTGATACTCATGGCCATCTGCTCCAGGTGAGCCAAGTCACTGAGAAGAAGGCCCGTGCATTCATCTCCACAAACTGTGAAAGGGGAAATGACATAGAATATTTACTTCTGTTAAACATCCCAGGCAGATGTTCAAAGATTTCAGCTATGAAATATTTTATGGCCCACGTATAATTCCGCGAGAGATGATGCTACACATCTTAGATAATTAACACTTTCAAATGGATGATGGTTGTAAAAAAGAGGAAAAGAACAACAGGAGAGCAGACATGCCTGTTGGCCAGAAGCTGAAATAGGGACAGGGACGTAAGGTGAGAACCAAAGAGGAGGAGCAAATGGATTTTGAGGGGAACGAGCATATTACAGAAGTACGAGAGGTAAGACATGGGATATAACATTATGAACGTTCCAGCAGTTCCCACATAAGCAATCTAGCGGACATCTGTAACTAGAGCATAAGACATGCTCCCATGTCTAAAACTGTATGCAAATAACGTGCTCTACTGCAGTGGACTGGAGAGTGTCTACAGCAATGGGGTCTCCCCGTGTTTCACATACCATGTAGGCTGCATATCCCAAATTTGTGCAACTTTTCCGCTTGACAACTACGGAAAAGAATAATTTTTAAAAAAGAGAAGTCAAAAGAAAGAACTTTTCTTTTTATAATTTGTGTTTCTTTGGCTCATGGTATGTATGTATTTATTTACTCACTTACCGACTTATTTGCCAACTTTTCCTCTTTAGCCTTTCAGCCCATTATCGCCCGTCATTACATGCTCTCCCACAAATTCCTGCTTTGCTAATTAACCTCATCCAGCCTTGTGGATAAATAATTGCTAAGGGCCAGGAAAGTGTTATTCCGTAAGTAGCCAGAAGTGCTAATATTCTATGTATAATCTTTTCGGTAATTAGAAAGAGGGAGTGCTCATGCTTGGCGTGGTGGAAGGGGGCTGGTGGTAGAGTTAGTAGAGAGAAAAAAAAATGGATGGTTTTTTCATTATTAGATTAATTTCATAAACAGTAGAATTTCTAAAATGAAAATACATGAATTCTCTTGTAGGATTTTAAATATATACATATTCAGTTTGAAGTTTTTAGTTCCTTTTTTTTTTTTTAACCCTTTGCAATGGAGCAACGAGGTGTAGCTTCTCCATGCCAAGGAGCATGTATTACCGTGTTTATGATATGCATTTATGTAGACAGTTATAATTTCTAGCATATATTCAGCAGAAGGAGGTATCAAAACTATGCACAATAAGAAGAGTAAATGCATAACATGGCAAATACCAAGATTTGGAGTAGCTTTGGACCATGCCCCAAATTGGCAAGAATTCAATCAGTCCTCTAAAATAGCACTCCCCTGAGCTGCCTAATGGAGAAAAAGCCACTAACTAAAGCTTGTAAACAAAGAGAAGTAGTACAGAGGGTGATTTTTTTGATAGGACAGCAGTTAAAGGTGAGTTACAAGATCCCTTCACAGGGCTTCAACTGCCCCAGCAGGGCTTTCAGTAAATCAGCTGCGTACGGATGATACCTGCAACTGTAGAGTGTCCCCTGCAGGAGCTTTGCCAGCTGAGTGAACAAAGAGGCTTTGGAGGCAGGAGCCCAAGTGTGGAACTGGAGCTGTATTCTCTTCCTCTTCTGCTAACCGGAATGAAAGGGAATTTGCTCTACATGGAAACTCAGTGTAAACAACAGAGTGCTGTGTCTTCCTGCTCCCAGTTCAATGGGAGTGCTTGAGAAGCTTTAACACACCTGTCTACATGAAACATTTACAGAAAACACAACCGGCAACATAATTAGCTGCCGAACTGACTCTGTCTAAACATCAGAACACAGTCTGGGTGTCAAACGCTAGTGGGTCTCAGAATCATCTGAACAATTTTCTTAAATCACAGAAGACAGCCACTTGGCTGTACATTAAAATCCTATGGGGATTTATAAAATACAGATGTCCAGGTACTTCCCACCCCCACCTTCAGAGCATCTGATTTCTTGGGTCTGTGGCAAGGCCTAGGCGTCAGAATTTTTAGATTATAGAGGATCCGATCATACAGCTAGGGTTTAGAGACACCATTGCAGATGATAAGCTTTAGGGATGCTCAATCCTAAAGATGAAAGTCGTCATTTTGCTTGTTGTCTCCTCTGCCTCGGATACTTCTCCCTCCATCTTCCCCTATGCAGCTCCTGGATATTCAGGTCAAAGGCTTAAGTGGTACTTCCTCAGAGGGGAAGGCCATGATGACTCAGAAATGACTGTCTCCAGCAATCACTATTGCATTCCCTTGGTCTCGTTATCTTAACACTCATGTGTGTATGAGCTCCCTTATTACTTTGGTTATATATTACTTCTTCCATACCATACTTAAAAACCTTTGGTCACAGTGTTTAGGATAGTGTCTTATACACAGTAAACATAGTAAAAAAACATGTGCTTATGACTATCTTTGTGAAAGAAGAGCAAAAATATTTTGGAAAAGAGCAGAGTGTTAGAGGGAGAGAACAGAGAGAGGGAGAGAGGGAAAGGGAGGGAGGGAGGAAGGGAGGGAGAGAAGAATGGTCAAACAGGAAGTGTCTAAATGGGAGAACATGATAATGAGATAGGAACTGGAGAACAACACAGATATGTGAGGAACAGGAGAACAGAATAAAAACAATGGTAAGGAAAAATTGTCTTGTGATTGGAGAGGCAGAGACTGAGTAATGTTGGGAAATGGCTGTTATGATACCCACATAAAGTAATTCAGGTTTTTGTTTGTTTGTTTTGAGGTAATTCAGTTTTGACTTAGGAAAGAGTTATTGGAATGGAGGAAGGGATGAGAAGCAAAAAGATAAGAAATGTTATCAAGAAAGAAACAACACAGATGGGTTACTGACCAGATAAGGGCAATGCTCAGTTCTGGGATGGATTAAAAATGGTCACCACTTCCTTCCTGTTCTCCCATTAAGAAGTAGAGCCTTATTCCTCCCCCTTAAATCTGGGTTGGATTTATGACACACTCTGACCCAAAGAGTGTGTCAGAGGAATATTGTGTGACTCTTCAGCCTCAGCTTCAAGGCGTTCAGCATTTTCTGCTTTCACATTCTTGGAACCCTGCTGCCTTATGGATAATTCCAAATGAGTCTTCTTGAGGAAGAGAGGCAGCTGTGAGCAAGAGAAAGGCAGGCCCGACCACTCCAGCTGAGGCTCCATCATGTGAATGGGGCTATCTGAGCCTCCTCAGGCATGACAACAAAAGAACTATCCATTGGAGCCAGCCCAATCTGTCAACCTACAGAAACCTGAGGATATATCCAGTTGTTGTTTTAAGTTATTGAATTTTGGAGTGGTAGCAATACATAACTGATAAACTTTCCCAAGTTTTGCAAGTGTGATTTAGAGTTCAAATTCAGATCAGGGACTTACAAGTTGCAATTCACAGGCTAAGAACAAGTATTAGCAAAAATTCTTAATTTTATTAAAAGTTAGGAAGGATACAAAGGTTCCTTTTCAACTGAGGCCAACTTTATCATTATTATAAAGTTCCATTCAACTTCTAGTGCAGATGGATTTTGGGCAGATGTTCCCAGGATGTAAACAAAAAATATGTTTTTTTTACTTTCAAGATCTTGAGAGATACTTCATAATAGGATGTCTCACCATGCTTTTTAGGGCAGTGTGTTCTTCAGGAATCTTTTGCTAGCCCTTTCTCTAATGTATTTATAATTTATAACCTACCTATTTCCAAGAAGAAATTGAGTCAGCTCACTGATAATAGTGTGGCTAGAGGTTCCTCACTGGTGGCTCCAGAAATTTCCAGGGAAAAGTTTTCTCAGATTTTATTTCATATAAGAATAAATCAAGCACTGGAATGCAGAACTAGGTCTGATTTACTGTAATACACTACAGAGTAAATTGGTGAACTAGAATGCCAAGAGGCATGATGAATACTGATTTTTCTCTCGCTTATTCTATCCCCTGCCCATCTGTTTTGGTTCCTCATCTTCAGTTGTTGAAATAAAAATGTATTTAATTGCTCTTTCAAGGACTCAGACATCCCATTTTATGTTTCTGTTCCAAAGATCTATTATTGTCCCATGTCTTATGGTCTCTGTATTTGCTTTTTGAGGAACAAAGTAGAAGCACATTTCCGTAAGTGAAAGGTAAGTTTTACAGTATGCTCCAAGTAATATACTAACATCTGTCCAAATGGGTCAGAAAGACTTATGGATATGACAGCCATGGGGATTTTCCTAAAGCTTCTATATAAGTTTAGTTCATGCAGTTAGAAGATACACCCACGAGGAAATATGCCTTTTACATAATGGTTTGCTATTTTATTCTGACACAAAATATTTTACATATACCGCAAGCTACTTTTATTTGCCCTCAAAAAGTCTGAAGTGTCTGGCAACAAACATGGATGCAAATTAAAACCACATTTAATTCACTATAAGAGGGAAGATTTGAAGAGTGTACAGAGACATGGAATATTCACATTATGTAAACAGTTGTTCTTTGATGAATGTGCAGTAACTGCTCAGTGTAAATTAACACCTATCTTATAATCAGGACCCCCAAAGAACCTCTTCCAACCATTCTATTCAGCAAGAGATAAGGTTATAAAGTGAGATCCTGGCTAAACTGCATGGGAACAAAAGCAAATATTTCAAGACTATGATTATATTTTACATGACTAAATGTTTCTGAGGCTTTGCCTATAAAAGTGTCAGGATAAATTTGTGTCTAATATTAACAAATGCAGTACTAAATTCAGATTGTTATAGCTGGGCACATGTAAGGGACAAATCATGCAACTGATATTACAGATCTTTCTGTTAGCAATTAGTACAAAATACTGCATTTCTACCAGAGTCCCCCATGCATAATAACTACTGGCTTACTGTCACAAAAAATTCACACACTATGTCCACACCAAAGAAGCTGAAGCTGAAATGAGTGCAATGAGTATTTTTGAAAAGGCCAAACCCATTAACCAATTTTAGGTAAAATACATAAATTGTCTGCCCTAATAGAATAGGGATGAATGAGTAAATATACATTTCTAACAAAAGACTAAATTTGTGTACCTATATTCATGTTTTAATTTAACTCTTTTATATTAAGGCCATTGATATTTCCTAGGATATGGATTTTATATTTCTCTCCTTTCTCTTTCCCTTTCAAGAAGAAACTTTTAGATTGGCACATATTTAGGGCTTATTATTATGTAGAAATAATATCGTCTAAAATAAAAATTTGGTTTTAAACTGATTAAGAAGTCTTTTTTGCCTATTATTTCTCTGAATAAAGGGAAAGGTATTCTGTAGGCTTTAGATGAGGCTGATGAATTTGTTCATGCACCAAGTTGTTTCATATATTATATGTAATTATATATTTAAGATATCATATAATATATAAGTATAATTATATAAAATATAGAATATAAATAACAAATTTATAATTAATAAACTAATAAATGCATATAATTATGTTATATAATATAAATTTTTATATCTTAATTTTAACTTAATTTTAAAATATTTATATATAAATTTTATTTTATATATGTTAAACAAAATTCTGTACATAAGTATATATATATATAACACAAGTTCAATATGGCTTAAGTATGGCATAACTGTTCCAAAAAAAAGGAGGGCACCTGGGTGGCTCAGTTGGTTAGGTGTCTGCCTTCAGCTCAGGTCATGATCCCAGGATCCTGGGATCGAGTCCTGGATCAGGCTCCCTGCTCAGCAGGGAGTCTTCTTCTCCCTCTGCCCCTCACCCTGCTCTCATGCTCTCTCTAGCTCTCTCCCTCAATCTCTCTCAAATATATAAATAAATAAAATATTAAACAACAACAAAAAACAAAAAAAGGAAACTTTTTTGTAAGCACTATAATAATAATGGGATAGTAACTTTTATCTATATGTTCATTACATAGCAGGCAATACGTTCTTTCTTGCCTTCATTATCTCATCTAATGTTCACAGCAATTCTATAAAGTGCTATTAATATCCTCATTTAAAAGATGAGTAAAATAGTCAAAATAATTGTATATATGAGCCTATAAATATTGCCATGTGAAAACTTAAAGAGAGGAGAAAATATAAGGTGGTCATAAAAGGGGTTTTCAGTGAGTTGAAGAGCCTAGAATTAGAGAGAATTATAGAAAACCAGAAGTCAGCCTAACCTAAATATTTCATCAGAAACTGATGAGTTGCACAAAACATGTTTTTGCAAAAAAGTGGTCAAATAATAACCATGATGCTAATAATGCCTAGAATTTACTGAGCATGTATTATGCTTAAGTACTTCGCATATATGTATACAGTATTTTGTTTCCATTTTACAGATGATGAAATGAGGTTTAAAAGAGTTGACTACATGGTGTCACACAACTTGTATGTGACCAGCCAGGATTCGAACCTTCTAGAGACACATCATGACAGCATGCTTCCTGGCATCAGGAGATAGTCTGCTTCAGGGACACCACAGAAAAGACAATTGCACTATCTTACTTATAAGAATTCCTCTGACTTGAAGATCTTAGGATTCTATTGTTCTTCGAGGTCAATGAACTCCTTCAATCTAGCACAGTGAAAACTGTAATCAAATGGAGTTTACTCTTAAAATTAAGCCTGACAGAAAATACAGGAAGTAGTGATCAGCCTCCTGTACATGACAGTTCAATAGCACAACTCCTTCCTCCATTAAGAGAATGGCTTTCCCAATGTGATATACAAACCCAATGATCAGGAAAATTACCTAGAATCAGAGTGAGAGTTGCAATCTCGTAATCCTGGACCTATGCTAAGAAGGTTGACAAAAAACTCAAAGCATCTTTTACTAACAAAACAGATACAAGTCAAGTGCAAACAGGGTGAACAGAAGTTGCTTCTATAGATTCTATGACATCCGAATTTGAATAATATGCCAAAGCTTGGAGTTGTAAAAAACTACAGTAGACATACTGGTCTTTGGATAGGAAATAGCATTTGGGGATTAAGTGGGAGCAGAAAGAGGATGGCATTTAAGGGGTAAGGATGGAGGGTGATCACATGTCCCGCAAGCAAAGCCATAGCTCATTAAAAAGCATCTGGAGGTCAACTGATGCTTTATCATCATCTTTTATTATGGAAAGTCTCATTTTCTTAATAGTGATCGGCCCCATTGCACTATTTTGTTCCTGCTTTCATTTATAGGGGAGCAATAATTGCCATTAACAATCATCGTTGATTTATAAGAGTATAACACTGTTCTAACAACAATATATAAGGGCCGCTACATTATTATGATAAGATCCTTGCTAGCAACTGGATATTAAAAACAATAATCTTGACCATCTCTGCAGATCAGTGTCAAGGTAGGACAAAACTTCAGATCTTAGCTTTCACCAAGTGGCTGAAAAGTATGTATTTTACAGAATTAAGGTGTGCTATCACATTTAGCTAGGTTGCAGGTAAAAAACACGCTTCATAACTGCTTTTGCAACACTGGCAAGCAAAACCTCATCTTAAATGTTATATTATAGATAAATTGTGACTATAAGCAATAAAGCTCTTATATTCTTAATATCTCATAGGCAGTGAATAAAAATAGGAAGCATCAATTTGATATTTATAAAATGCTATTTCAGGCACTCTTTATGGAATAACATCTTGCCAACAGCTCCTAATTTTAATTTCTGTTCTCTATAAGAGTAATATATTTTACTATGCCACTCATAATCTATTTTAAACATTACATGAGTTGTTTTGTGCTAACTACTGATCTGTAGAAAATAGGACATGAAAAATCTGAGTTTTGTGATTCACTGTACAGAACTTTACTATTAAATAAATAATGTCTTTCTTGCTCATTCTCAAATTTCAGAAAGGCAGGTGGTTGTTCTCATTTTATAAAATGATAATGTAAATTGTGAATGAGGGTTGGAAGAGGAGGTTGGATTTGTATTAACCTAACATACTAAGGATAAGTCCGTCCTGTTTTGGGAAGTCCAACAAAATATCTCTTCAGGACTCACCAACATTTATAAGGGAAGAACACACTGTAGAGTTGTCCCAAATTATTCCTATTAGAAAAAAGTAAAAAGATCTAGAAAGAAATCTGAGCACCCAGCTAATGTGTTTTTCACTTGTATAGAAGGTAGGACTCTACTTGACAATCCTTGATGAATAAAAATCTATCCTAACTCCCATATAACTATCATAATGTTTTATTTATTTATTTAAAAATTTTTTTTTAAGATTTTATTTATTTGCGAGAGAGAGAATGAGAGACAGAGAGCATGAGAGGGAGGAGGGTCAGAGGGAGAAGCAGACTCTCCACTGAGCAGGGAGCCCGATGCGGGACTCGATCCCGGGACTCCAGGATCATGACCTGAGCTGAAGGCAGTCGCTTAACCAACTGAGCCACCCAGGCGCCCCCATAATGTTTTAAATCTTAGAGGAGAGAGTCTCAACAGTTAGTAGGAAAAAAAAGTATGTATCTCTTAACATATATATTTAAAGTTTTTCATTTTTTAACCCATTTTATCTTTATTCTTTATTGAGGTAACATGGGCTTTAAACCCAAGAGGTAAATGAATAAAGAGCTGAATTAATTAATGTTGAATATACTAGGAAAACCATGTCTGCTTTCAGTGTCTTGTATTGGCAGTCAGCATAAAAGAAAGTAAGATTTGCAAGGCAAACCTAAGTTCAAATCATAGCTCTATGGAAAAGTCACTGTGAGCTTTGGAAAAGCAACTTAAATCACCTAATTCAGTTTTCTTATCACACAGTGGAGATAATAATGTATAGGGATGTTGTAATCATTTAAAAGCATATAAAGTGCTTAATATAGTGTCTGGCAAATGAAGCTCTCGATATAGGTGAACCTTTAAAAAATTACTATTCTGATGAACCATGTGTGGTAAAATGGGCTTTGGAGAATGCCTAGAATCTGAAGACAGATGTTTTGGTTGGGCATGCCCAGGCACTGACTCTGATGAGTGAGGCTGATAACCTTGGTGGATTGAATTTGGCTCACTAGGAGAGACTCTGCTATCTAAATATTACCTATTAAGGGCATAGATTATTTGTGTACATTCCTCATGACAGTAATGGAAATTCCATGTATAAAAGACCATGTCCTACAAGAAATCCACCATTTTGGCTCCTATAAAATCCTAGGTTGCTCACTGGCAATTGTCCATGGCAGCTATAAGTCTCTCAGCTGCTCCAAGGAAGCTCTTCCATGATTTCTGCATTTGCTCTGTACTGCACAATCTCTACAGCAAAATTTTATAACCTTTGTTAAACAAATTAATTATGTAACTAACTTTACAGGATGTATATAGATTCTTTCCACCAGTATGCAGCTCTCTTGAGATAATGCAATGATCATGCCTAGATCATTTACTGTGGGTTTTTTTTCTATTTTTAAAAATACACAAATCCACAATGTGGGCGAAATTAAGTCCTGTTTTCTAGTGAATTAATTAAAGAGAGAAAAATTAACTATATAATGCATGCTACTAACCTGAGTGCTAATTTATTACATAATAGGACAAATATCTTAATTTTTATAGTCACCACCATCTTACCAGCACCCATTTATCTCTTTTCTTTATCAATGTAACATGGGCTCTAAGCTCAGAAGAGATTTTTCTTAGAAGACATTTCTCTTACTACACATACATATTCTCTTGCCCAAACCAGGCTACCTTCATACACACCCACTCACAGGCCTTATACAATTCCACTAAAGTCACATGTGATAAAACAGGCTTTGCAGATCAAACAGGCCAGGTGAATCATTCTTTGATATCTTGCTCTTATTTAGCTTAAGGATATAGAAAGATACTAAAAAGAGATTTGAAGATAAGTCAGTTATGTCATTATTTGTGTCTTGATTATCTTATCTCAAAACTAGAAGTAGAACCTGAGTCTTGGCGCAGGTCAATATAATAGAAGTATGGCATATTTTTCTGCCACAGGAGAAATTTTAAAATATGAGAAAAGAAGAAAAGCCTATGCAACAATTCTAACAGTTAACCTAATAAAGGGTAAAGAGTAAACATTACTAGAAATGGAAATCACTAATGTTTAAGAGCAACATGAGGAAAATCTACACAGCATTTATAAAATTAAAATATTTCTTATAAGTATCTTAAAATATAAAAGAAATATTTATTTATAAAATAATTATAAACACTTAAGAAAAAATGTCTACATATAAAAAAATCCCCATAACTTAACACTTCTTTTGTATAAGAAAAAAACACTATTATTTAATCCTCCAGAAGAATATTAAAATTTCCTGGATATAGAAACTGAACTGAATATCATGTATAGCAATGGGAAGTACATTTCTCTGTGGGACAAGAAAAATGCAAATGAACATTATAAGGCTAGAGTAACTCTGTAACTGAAGGATTGGCACTTTTGCTATTACCTGGGACCCTGGGAGGTTTAAATTCCATTGATGTGACAGAGAAAAAAAATGAGTTTTCTTATAAATTTATTTAAATGTATATAAAGTATTAATCACCAACAGAATAAGAACTTATAGGCACTGTTGTTGATGGGAGGAATGACAACTCTCTTTAAAATAATAGTTCAGAAAATAATCCCATTATTTTATCTCATAGACTTTAATGTGTTATTGCAATATTGCAATTTTTTGTGATTAACATCAAATGTGGTGTTTGTATTTCAAGTTTACTTCTGGATAATTAAGAAAATTGATGATTTAAAATTCAAGGACTGTTATATTACTGTTTATATTTGGAGCATCTATATATTATCTAGTTAAATATGTCAATGTTAATAATCTAACTTGAAAACAATATTAAGATGAATTTGATTACATTAGAAGTCCACTTCAATTATCATTAAAATATGTCATTATTTTGAAAAAGTGCATATGCATATAACCAATAACTGAACATGATAATGTATATATATATTATATGTTACATTTAATCTTTCCCTCCCTTCAACCTTGAAATTTATTTTTATTCTAAACGTGATACATTTTTATTAAAGATGATTGAAATACATTGAAAAAATGATTTAAAAACCTATATTAGCAAACATACCCAGTTTTTACCTTTTCTGGCACATTTTAAAAGCCAGCCTGAACACATGGAGACTCAGCAATATGCTACTAAAAAATGAATTGAATAAGAAATCAAAGAGGAAAAAAAATATACATGGAGACACATAAAACTGAAAACACATGGTACCAAATCCTTGGAATGCAGCAAAAACAGTTCTAAGAAGGAAGTTTATAACAATACAGGCTTACCTCAGGAAACAAGAAAAATCTCAAATAAACAACCTAACTTTATACTGAAAAGAACTAAAAAAGGGAGAATAGAGTGAAGATGGTGGAAGAGTAGGGGACCTGCATTTCATCTGGTCCCTCGAATTCACATAGATATCTATCAAATCATTCTGAACTCCTGTGAATTCAACCCGAGAGCTAAGAAAAGAATTGCTGCAATTCTACAAATAGAAACACGTCCACTTTTTGCAAGCGGCATGAAATCCTAGGGAACAAAAGCCACATAGAGCAACCCAAAGCAGCTTACACTGAGCTTGGCCCCCTGGCAAGGGGTGGTGCAACTCAGCCCAGGCAAAGACACCTGAGAATCAGTGCAACGGGCCCCTCCCCCAGAAGACCAGCAGGAACACTGGGTGATACCAAATCTATGGATCACACAGAACTGAAAAACTCTTGTGCTAGGAGAAAATAGTATATAGAATTTGAGGTCTTTTTCTCATGAGTCTTTAGTCTTTCAGTTTAAAATTTTCTTTTTCTTTTTTCTTGTTTTTCCTTTTCAACTAGTTGCTTATTTTATCAACTGTTTTTAAGTCTTTTTTAATTTTCATTTTTACATTTTCATTTTATAGATATATTCTTCATTTCTGGCTTCCTTTCACTGTATTCAATTTTATTTTTGTATATATACGTTTTTCTTTCCTTACAATTTTGGGATTTAGTGTCTTCTAACAAAGAGACCAAAAAATACCCAGGACCAAGAGGATCACCCTGTTTTATCCACCTGTGAGCTTATATTCTTTTTTCCTCCCTTTTATTTCCTTTTCTTTTTTGGTTTCTGACCTCTTCAGATTTGTTTAGTGTGTATTTTGCTGGGGTTGTGGTTGATATTTTTGATTTTGTTCTCTCGTTCATCTATTCTTCTCTGGATAAAATGGTGAGAAAGAGAAGTTCACAACAAAAGAAAAAACCAGAGGTAATACTCTGCTGTAGATTGAATCGATATGGATATAAGTAAAATGTCAGACCTAGAATTCAGAATAATGATTATAAAGTTACTCTGGGTTTGAAGAAAGCATAAAAGACAATAGAGAACCTCTTAGTGCAGAAATAAAATCTAATCAGGCTGAAATAAAAAATGCTTTAACTGAGATGCAGTCTAAAATGGATGCTCGAACAGCTAGAGTAAATGAGGCAGAAGAGAGAGTCAGTGACATAGAAGACAAAATGATGGAAAGGAAGGAAGCTGAGGAAAAGAAAAAAAAAACAACTAATGGGCCATTAAAGGAGGCTTCAAGAAATCAGCGATACTGTAAAGCAAAACAATATTAGAATTTTTGGGGTCCCAGAGGAAGAAGAGAGAGAGGGACAGAATGTATATTTGAGTAAATCATAGCTGAGAACTTCCCTGATTTGGGGAAGGAAACAGGGATTCAAGTCCAGGAGGTAGAGAGAACCCCTGGCAAAATCAATATATAATTGATATATATTAGTGACATATAATAGTGAAGCTGGTAAATTTCAGAGATAAAGAGAAAATCCTGAAAGCAGCTCGAGACAAGAGGTCCTTAATGTACAAGAGTAGGAACATTAGACTGGTGGGAGACCTATCCACAGAGACCTAGCAGGCCAGAAAGGGCTGTCATGATATTTTCAGCATACTAAATGAGAAAAACATGCAGCCAAGAATATTTTATCCAGCAAGATTGTCATTCAAAATAGAAGGAGAGATAAAGAACTTCCAAGACAAACAAACTAAAAGAATTTGTGATCAGTAAACCAGCCCTGGAGAAATATTAAATGGGATCCTGTAAGCAAAGAGAGCGCCCAAAAGTAACACAGACAGGAAAGAAACAGAGACAATATACAGAAATAGGGACTTTACAGGTAATACAATGGCACTAAATTCATAACTTTCAATAGTTATTTGAATGTAAATGGACTAAATGTTCCAATCAAAAGACACAGGGTATCAGATTGGATAAAAAGCAAGACCCATCCATATGCTGTCTATAGAGACTCATTTTAGACCCAAAGACACCTCCAGATTGAAAGTGGTGGCGGGATGGGGTGGAGAACAATTTATCATGCTAATAGACATCAAAAGAAAGCTAGGTTAGAAATCCTTATATCAGACGAATTAGATTTTAAACCAAAGACTGTAGTAAGGGATGAAGAGGGACACTATATAATTAAAGGATTGATCCAACAAGAAGATCTAACAATTGTAAATATTTATTCTCCTAACTTGGGAGCAGCCAATTATATAAACCAATTAATAACAAAATTAAAGAAACACACTGATAATAATATAATAATAGGAGGGGACTTTAACACCCCACTCACAGCAATGGACAGATCATCTAAGCAGAAGATCAACAAGGAAACAAGGGCTTTGAATGACACACTGGACCAGATGGACTTCACAGATATATTCAGAACATTCCATCCTAAAGCAACAGACTACACATTCTTCTTAAGTGCACATGGAACATTCTCCAGAATAGATCACATACTGGAGCACAAATCAGGTCTCAACTGGTACAAAAAGAATGGGATCATTCCCTGAATATTTTCAGACCACAATGCTTTGAAACTGGAACTCAATAACAAGAGGAAATTTGGAAGGAATTCAAATATTTGGAGGCTAAAGAGCATCCTACTAAAAAATGCATGGGGCAACCAGGAAATTAAAGAATTAAAAAAACTCATGGAAACAAGTGAAAATGAAAACACAACTGTTCAAAACCTTTGGGATGCAGCAAAGGCAGTCCTAAGATGGAAGTACATAGCAACACAAGCCATTCTCGAGAAATTAGAAAAGTCTCAAATACACAAACTAACCTTATACCTAAAGAAGCTGGAGAAAGAACAGCAAATAAAGCCTAAACCAAGCAGGAGAAGAGAATTAATAAAGATTAGAGCAGAAATCAATGAAATAGAAACTGAAAGAACAGTAGAACAGATCAATGAAACTAGAAGCTGGTTCTTTGAAATAATTAATGAGATCAATAAAACCCTAGCCAGACTTATCAAAAAGAAAAGAGAAAGGACCCAAATCAATAAAATTGTGAATTAAAGAGGAGAGATCATGACCAACACCAAGAAATACAATTTTAAGAACATATTATGAGCAATTATATGCCAACAAATTAGGCAAGCTGGAAGAAATGGGTGCATTCCCAGAAACTTATAGACTACCAAAACTGAAACAGGAAGAAATAGAAAACCTAAGCAGACCCATACCAGAAAGGAAATTGAAGCAGTAATCAAAAATCTCCCAACAAGCAAGAGTTCAGGGCCAGATGGCTTCCCAGGGGAATTTTACAAAACATTTAAAGACCTAATACCTATTCTTTGGAAGCTGTTTCAAAAAATAGAAATGGAAGGAAAACTTACAAATTTGTTCTATGAGGCCAGCATTACCTTGATCCCAAAACTAGACAAAGATCCCACCAGAAAGGAGAATGACAGACCAATATCCCTGATGAACATGGATGCAAAAATTCTCACCAAGATACTAGCCAATAGAATCCAACAGTGCATTAAAAGGATTATTCACCATGACCAAGTGGGATTTACTCCTGGACTGCTAGGGTGGTTCAATATTCACAAATCAATCAACATGATACATCACATTAATAAAAGAAAGGACAGGACCATATGATCTTCTCAATAAATGCAGAAAAAGCATTTGACACAATACATTGTCCTTTCTTGATTAAAACTCTTCACAGTGTAGCGATAGAGGGAACATACCTCGATATCATAAAGGCCATATATGAAAAGCCCACAGCGAATATCATTCTCAATGGGGAAAAACGGAGAGCTTTTCACCTAAGGTCAGGAACACAACAGGGATGCCCACTCTCACCACTGTTGTTCAACATAGTGCTAGAAGTCCTAGCCTCAGCAATCAGACAACAAAAAGAAATAAAAGGCATGCAAACTGGCAAGGAAGAAGTCAAACCCTCACTCTTCATAGATGACACAATACTTCATGTGGAAAACCCAAAAGACTCCACCCCAAAATTTCTAGAACTCATACAGGAATTCAGCAACATGGCAGGATATAAAATCAATGCACAGAAATCAGTTGCATTTCTATACACTAACAATTAGACAGAAGAAAGAGATATTAAGGAATCGATCCCATTTACAACTGCACCCAAAACCAAAAGATACCAAACCAAAGAGGTAAAAGACCTATACTCTAAAAACTATAGAACACTCATGAAAGAAAATGAGGAAGACACAAAGAAATGGAAAAACATTCCATGTTCATGTATTGGAAGAAAAAATATTGTTAAAATGTCTATGCTACCGAGAGCAATCTATACATTCGATGCAATCCCTATCAAAATACCTTCAACTTTTTTCACAGAGCTGGCACAAATAATCCTAAGAAATGGGCAGAAGACATGAATAGACATTTCTCCAAAGAAGACATACAAATGGCCAACAGACATATGAAAAAATGCTCCATCTCACTTGGGGGAATACAAATCAAAATCACAATGAGTTACCACCTCATATCTGTCAGAATGGCTAAAATTAACAAGTCAGGAAACAACAAATGTTGGTGGGATGTGGAGAAAGGGGAACCCTCTTAAACTGTTGGTGGGAATATAAGCTTGTACAGCCACTCTGGAAAATGGTATGGAGGTTCCTCAAGAAGTTAAAAATAGAGGTACCCTACAACTCAGCAATTGCTCTACTATGTATTTACCCCAAAGACACAAATGTAGTGATCCGAAGGGGCACCTGCACCTCAATGTTCATAGCAGCAATGTCCACACTAGCCAAACTGTGGAAAGAGCTGAGATGTCCATTGACAGCTGAATGGATAAAGAAGATGTGGTGTATATGTATACAATGGAATATTACTCAATTATCAGAAAGGTTGAATACTTACCATTTACATCAACGTGGATAGAACTGGAGGGTATTATGATGAGCGAAGTAACTCAATCAGAGAAAGAAAATTATCATACAGTTTCACTCATATGTGGAATATAAGAAACAGTGCAGAGGATCATAGGGGAAAGGAGGGAAAAAAAGTCATCAGAGAGGGAGAAAAATCATGAAAGACTCTTAACTATAGGAAATAAACTGAGGGTTGCTGGAGGGGAGGTGGGTGGGAGGATGGGGTAATTGGGTGATGGGCATTAAGGAGGGCACGTGAGGTAATGAGCACTGGGTGTTATATGCAGCTGATAAACTACTGAACTTCTACATCTGAAACTAATGATGTACTCTAAACTGGCTAATTAAATTTAAATTAAAAATAAAGAAAAATGTACATAGAGTAATAAAGCAAATGTTACAAAAGATAAAAAAAGAACTAAAAAAAGAAAAAAACAAGCCCAAAGCTAGTAGAAAAAGGAAATAATAAAGATTAGAACAGAAATAAATGAAGTAGAGGCTAAAAACCAACAAACAAAAAACCATAGAAATGATGAAATCAGGAGCTGCTTCTTCGAAAAGATAAACAAAACTGATAAACCTTTAGCCAGATTCATCAAGGAAAAAAAAAAAGAGGACTCAAATAAATAAAATCAGAAATGAAGGAGAAATAACAACCGGCTCTAGAGAAATACAAAGATATATAAGAGATTATGAAAAAGTATATGTCAACAAATCAGACAACCTAGAAGAAATGGATAAATTCCTAGAAACATTTAACTTTCCAAAACTAAATCAGGAAGAAATAGAAAATCTGAATAAACCAATTACTAGTAATGAAATTAAATCAGAAAAAAAAAAAAAAAAAAACCTCCCAAAAAACCAAATGTCCAGGACCATACGTCTTCACAGGTGAATTCTACCAAACATTTAAAGAAGAGTTAATGCCTATTCTCCTCAAACTATTGCAAAAAAAAAAATAGAAGAGGAAGGAAAACTTCCAGATTTATTCTATGAGGTCAGCATTACCCTGATACCAAAGCAGACAAAGATACTACAAAGAAAAGAGAAAAACAGGCCAATATCTCTGATGAACATAGATGTAAAAATCCTCAACAAAATATTAGCAAACTAAAATAAATAATACATTAAAAAGATTATTCACCAGAATCAAGTGGGATTTATTCCAGGTATCTAAGAGTGGTTTAATATTCACAAATCAATCAGTATAATACATCACATTGCAAAGTAAAGGAAAAAAATATATAATCATTTCCATTAGATGCAGGAAAAGCATTTGACAAAATACAATATCTGTTCATAATAAAAATTCTCAAAAAAGTTTGTTTAGAGAGAATATGCCTCAACATAATAAAAGTCATATGAAAAACCCACAGGTACTCATACCCAATGGTGAAAAACTGAGAGCTTTTTCCCTAATATCAGGAACAGACAAGGATGTCCATGCTCACCACTTTCATTCAACATAGTACTGGAGGTCCTAGCCATGGCAATCAGACAAGAAGAAAACAAAAGGCAATCATTGGTAAGAAGGAAGTAAAACTGTCACTCTTTGCAGATGGCATGATACTATATACATAGAAAACCCTAGGGGCGCCTGGGTGGCTCAGTCTGTTAAGTGTCTTCCTTCGGCTCAGGTCATGATCCCAGGGTCCTGGGATCGAGCCCCATATCGGGCTCCCTGCTCAGTGGGGAGCCTGCTTCTTTCTCTCCCTCTGCCTGCTGCTCTGCCTACACGTGGTCTCTCTCTGTCAAATAAATAAATAAAATCTTAAAAAAAAAAAAGAAAAAGAAAACCCTAAAGACTCCACCAAAAAACTGTTAGAACTGATAAATGAACTCAGTAAAGCTGCAGGGTACAAAATTAATATATAGAAATCTGTTGCATTTCTATGCACTAATAATGAAGTGGAAGAAAGAGAAATTAAGAGAACCATCTCATTTACAGTTGCACCAAAAATAGTAAAATACTTGGGAATAAACTTAAGGAGGTGAAAGACCTGTACTCTAAAAACTATAAAACATCGATGAAAGAAATTTAAGATGACACAAAGAAACACCTCATGGATTGGAAGAATTAATACTGTTAAAATGTCTGTACTACCCAAAACAATCTACAGATTTGATGCAATCCCTATCAAAATACCAATAGCATTTTTCAGAGAAATAGAACAAATGATATTAAAATTTTCACTGAACCACAAAAAACTCCAAATAGCCCAAGCAATCTTGAGAAGGAAGAACAAAAAGGTATCACAGTCTCAGTATTCAAGATATACCACAAAGCTATAGTAATCAAGACAGTATTGTCTGGCACAAAAATAGACACATCGATCAATGGAACAGAAAAAAGAGCCCTAAAGAAAACTTATATGGCTTATATGGTGAATTAATCAACAACAAAGGAGACAAGACTATACAGTGGGGAAAAGACAGTATCTTCAACAAATGGTGTTGGTAAAACTGGACAGCTACATGCAAAAGAGTAAAACTGGATCATTTTCTTAGACTATACACAAAAATAAACTAAAAATGGATTAAAGACCTACGTGTGAGACCTCAAACCATAAAAATCCTTGAGGAAAACATAGGCAGCACTTGTCTGACATTGACCTTAGCAACATTTTATAAGACACGTCTTCTCAGGCAAGGGAAACAAGAGCAAAAATAAACTGTTGGGATTACACCAAAATAAAAAGCTTTTGCACAGCAAAGGAAACCACCAACAAAACTAAAAGCCTACTGAATGAATGGGAGAAGACATTTGCAAGTGATATATCTGACAAGGAGCTAATACCCAAAATATACAAAAAACTTCTACAACTCAACACCAAAAAACCCAAATAATTTAATTAAAAATGGACAGAGGACCTGAATAGACATTTTTCCAATGAAGACCTGCAGATGGCCAACAGACACATGAAAAGATGCTCAACCTCACTGATCATCAGGGAAATGCAAATCAAAACCATGATGCGAAATCTATCACCTTACACCTGTCAGAATGGCTAGAATCATGAAGACAAGAAATAACAAGTGTTGGCAAGGATGTGGAGATAAAGGAATTGTTCACTGTTGGTGGGAATGTAAATTGGTGTAACTGCTGTGGAAAACAGTATGGAGCTTCCTCAAAAAAAATTAAAAGTAGAGATACCATACAATCCAGTAATTCCACTACTGGGTATTTAGCCAAAGAAAATGCAAATACTAATTCAAAAAGATATATGCACCTCTATGTTTATTGCATTATTTACAACTGCCAAGATACGGAAGCGAGCCAAATGTCCACTGATAGATGAATGTGTAAAGAAGGTGTGGTATATATACACAGTGGAATACTACTCAGCCATAAAGAAGAATGAAATCTTGCCACTTGTGACAACACGGATGGACCTAGAGGGTATTGTGCTAAGTGAAATATGTCAGACAAAGACAAATACCATATGATTTCACTTATAAGTGGAATCTAAAAAACAAAACAAACAAGTGAAAAACCAAAGTCTTATATACAGAGAATAAACTAATAATTGCCAGAAAGGAGGTGGTGGGGGGATATGTAAAATGTGAAATAGGTTAAGAGGCTCAAATTTCTGGTTATAAAATAAAACAGTCATGAGAATGAAAAGTGCAGCATTGGGAATATAGTCGTTTGTGACAGATGGTGACTACACTATGGTGACCACTGAGAAATGTACAGAATTGTTGAATCACTATGCTGTACACCTGAAACTAATATAACTTTGTATGTTAATTATACTTCAAATACATATATACATACATCCATGCTATCCAGCCTTAGCTTTTGAGGTAACTCTTATAAAACTGGAGCACAAACAAAAATTCGAATTAAAATGTTATTAAGATTTACACACACATAAGATGTGAAAACCAGAAATACTGGCATGCATAAAATAGGTTAAGTATTGAAATAAAAGCTACTCAAATATTTTATATTTCTTTTTTTTTTTAAAAAAAGAATTAAGACCACTAATGTAAATTCTCTCAAGGCAAAGAAGAACATAACAGTCCCTCTTAAGTTTATAAATAACTTAAGTTTAGATTAGAATTTATATAATCAAATTATATTTAACTACTGATATTCAGTGTACTTTCTATATGGCACTACTGAATCCAGCAGCAGTTCCAAAAAAAGAAAAGAAAAGAAAAAGCAAACTGCTTTCCATTTACTGCACCTGTGAGTAAAAATACTTGAGTTCACGGTCACTGCTTTGAGGATCTGCAGTTCAAGAGAAAGTTATGAAGCACTATGCCCGGGGATTTCCCTACAAGCTAGGAAAGAAAAGTCAGTTGTAATTCAAGGCCTAAAGTGCCTGTCCAGCCGATTACAAATTCTTTTTTTTTTTTAATTTTTTAAATTATTTTATTTGTTTTTTTAAAGATTTTATTTATTCATTTGAGAGAGAGAGAGAGTGAGCACGAGAGGGGAGAGCGGGAGAGGGAGAAGCAGACTCCCTGCCGAGCAGGGAGCCCGATGCGGGACTCGATCCCGGGACTCCAGGATCATGACCTGAGCTGAAGGCAGTCGCCCAACCAACTGAGCCACCCAGGCGCCCCTACAAATTCTTTAATCTGTCACGAAGCCTATGCCAACTCCATGTAAAACTGCAAATTCGGAGATGGACAAAATAAAATATGCCTCCAGGAGCTTGGTTGTAGGTCTTCTGCGCCCTGACTAAAGCATGCTGAGGATTTTCTCAGCTGTTCTCAGCTCAGCCGGATAGAGACAAAAACCGCATAAGGCAAACAGCATAAGGGAGATAGGTAGTGTCAGGAAGAATGCCGAGTAGCGTTAGCTATCACAGGAAAAGGAAAACAGAAAAGTCAGTCGTTCTCATTGGAGAGGAGACAGAAGAGGAACCGAGGCCCCCAGAATGAATGGGGAAGTTAGTGTACGTACACACACACTCCATGCCCTCGCGTGCATGCCAGGGCTTGCAGCCGTCACACTTCTGCCCTGTGGCTCCGGGTCGGCACGTGCAGAGCCCTGTGATGGGGTCACAGGGGACAGGCAGCGAGCCACGGGGGTCACACTTACATTCTTGGCAGGAACCTCCAGGGCTGCTGGGGCTGCCAGTATAGCCAGGGCCACACCTGGATTTAAATAGTGAAAAAGCAGAAGAGATGAATAATAAGTCATGTCTCTTAATTGTTGCATGTGTGTTGAACAACGCATTTTGTTGGATGGAACAAAACTGATAACAAGAGTCAATAGATCAGGAGCCAGTACACTTTTCCTGTAAAGAACCAGCCAGTACCTATTTTAGGCTTTTCTAGACTAAGATGCAGAATCAAAATCATTCAGTGAGAGAGAAATATATTTGCAAACATTTTTTTGGTTGATGGAACTCAAAACATCATCATCGTCATCATCATCAGCAAGTACAAGTTATTTCGTAATAATAATCTATTAATGTAAAATCAATCTACTACTGAGAAGAAGGAAGTTCTTGTTAAGGTATCAAATTTACTTAACTAGGACTCAAATAGTGCTTTCTATCATCACACTGATTGTAAACATTTGCCTGTAAGAACCATTCTTAGCTTACAGTACCATACAGAATCAGGGAATGGGCCAAATCTTGTGGGCCAGTTTGCCCACCACTGCTCTAGATCGTAAATATTGTTTTGAGGTCTTCTTTTTTAAAATTAGAAATAAATAAAATTATATATTGACACCTGGGCTTTCCTAGACTCATGCATTTTAAAGATCAAAATGACCAAATAATTCAACCCACTATGTTTACTAATGAGCAAAAAGAAGTAAGTTAAGTGGCAATAAACTACTATTTTCTATTTAATTTTACTGGTCTTTCTATCACATCTTCCTCAAGATGGATTTTCCATTATATATCCAAGGAGGTGGGTTAATGTTAGGCAAATAAAATATATAACATTAATTTGAGATATTAGAAAGAAAATCCAACTGAATGAACCCCAAATGAAATCAATTCATTGACTTCTACTCACTCACACATCCATTCACCTAAGTATATACCACTGTGGATTATGTTATTGGAAGTCTGGTAAAAACAAGATACCAGCAGGACCATATGCTCTGGGTTACCCAGGATGGTCCCAAATTACCTGTTGTCCTGGCTTAATTATTAAAACCCTTCCTATGTCTCCTTAGAGTATTGCAGTTTGGACAATAAATTATATATATGGTCAGCTAACTATAATCAACACCCACAGTTTTTGTTCCAGAGACAAGTCTGGGAGGAAGTTGAGAGACAGTAGGAGGTTGAAGCTAAAAATTACAAACATTAGACAGATAATCCTGAACTATCTTTAATGGCCTAGGATTGTGGAAATGTGCACAGCTGATTGTGAAAGTTAATTTATCTTGTGCTGGTTAGAAAAGGCAAAGCAAAAGAAAAAAAAAGTTATCCATAACTAGGCTTTTATACATTTGTGGTTTTTAATTATTTTATTTTATTTTATTTTATTTATTTATTTTTTTAAAGATTTTATTTATTTACTTGAGAGAGAGAGAGAGCACATGAGAGGGGGGAGGGTCAGAGGGAGAAGCAGACTCCCTGCTGAGCAGGGAGCCCGATGCGGGACTTGATCCCGGGACTCCAGGATCATGACCTGAGCCAAAGGCAGTCGCTTAACCAACTGAGCCACCCAGGCGACCTAATTATTTTATTTTCAATGTAATATTATAAATGCTCAATGAAAGTACCATTTAAATAAGTCCACTTAAATTTTTTCTTAACATTTGCAGGTGAAAGAATTCTATTCTAAGCAGGTTGAGATTGATTAAATGCTCAAAGAATTAATTACAAAAGTAACAAAGATAAAACATGGGGAGGGGCTTCCTACATTAGAGGGACACTCAAAACATGCAAGCAATTTTAGACCTGAGCTGATGAGTTTAGGCAGGTCATAAGGTGATTTAAATGATTTAAGAAGCTCTCAGAAGTGGAACAAATTTATTTGGAAAGTTACAATAAAAATTTAACCAAGACCTTTGGATTAATTTAGCTGAATAAAAGCAATTTTTCAGGGAAATATAACTTGATCATTTATATGTTAGAGATGATGAATGTAAAACTGTAACAACATTTGAGAACTGTGAAAACAATTCAAGACATTCACATTTGATAGTATATGCCCCTGTTCATCTATATGCTATATGATCTGTCAACTCCTATTGGTTAAACATTAATAGATATGAAAAAAAATAAATTTTCTATAATCACTTTGCCTTAAGACAGTAATTGTCATTTCAGTGCACCCTTCCAGTCTTTTCTCTATACATGCTTTCATAGATAGTGGGAACTCCAATTTATAAATGTAGTATACTACCTAACATTTTTCTCATAAATTACTTCAGATAATACTGGTGTCCGGGGATGCTTTTAGTCATCATCCTATTGGTATTTACAAGGGCATGAAATGAATATTAGCCTAACCATGAATACCAAAGCACATTAAAAAAATATATATATATTCAAATGTTGTATATATCTCCAAAACAAATGGAAATATTTTTGGATTTTTGTATTGCTTTGAATTATTTAATTGCTATTAATTTCTGTTGGCACAGAAATTGTGAATGCACTGTTATATATATGAAAGTATTGGATATTCTGTTTAGAGTTACCACATACAGAATTATTTGGAAATATAATTTGCAAACCTGTAGAGACTTCATTGGAATTTATAAAATTTAAGTTTAATTATTTAGTTATCTACTTACTTCTATTATTAACACAACCATTGCTGGTTATATCAAAAGAAGACTTTTAAATGGGTAATGATACAATTAATTAATATTGGTTAATATTTGCAAAGAGTGTGATAATTTGATATTCAAGTTTGATAATTTAAGGAAGTGGTCCTAGAAGAACCCAGCAAAGGGGTGGGTAAAGCAGGGCACGGAAAAGAAAAAATCCAAGCAATGGTACGATTCCAGGTCTTAGCCCAATTCCATGGAAAACTCTGGAGCAAGCATAAGCATAAGCATCTGGACTTTTGTACTCCCACAGTAATCAGTCATTGGCTATGGACCACTGGAGGAAGGTGGGGTAAATTCTCAGGCCTTCTTGACCCTCCTATGGGAAAGAAGGCTTCCACGTAGGCACTTAGGCAGGGCACCAACAGTTTCCTCTACACATTCAATCTTGACAATGTTAGTGTAAAGTAAGTAGAGCATTAGTTATTCTGATAGTATAGGTATAAAAAAAAAATGGGACCTAGTTAAATTGGTGGAGCTAGACTATATCCATGGATAAAAACTTTATATTGTTATCAATTAATGCTAAAATTATCATGTGTGTATAATGTAAATAGTTACTTTAGAGGTAATACCTAAAACACTAAAAATGGTGGTGATAAGCTTCAATATCCAAGATACTGATCTTATGGAAAATATGGATCCGGAAGATATTAATTACCTTACTAGACAGTCAGTCTGAAGCTTTGTTTCTTAATTTACCATTTGTATTACAGTTAGTATGCAATTTAATAGCTACATAAATCCATTATCAGATTTTGAAAAAAAAAAAAAATGGTGAACCAGAGGGTAGGTGGTGGAGGGATGGGTTAAATAGGTGATGGGGATTAAGAGTGCACTTGTGGGGATGCCTGGGTGGCTCAGTCAAAGTGTCTGCCTTTGACTTAGGTCATGATCTCTGAGTCCCGGGATAGAGCCCCACATGGGGCTCCCCGCCCAGTCGGGAGTCTGCTGCTTCCTCTCCCTTTGCCTCTCTCCCCACTCATGCTTGCTCTCTCTCACTCACTCTCTCTCTCAAATAAATAAATAAAATCTTAAAAAAAAAAAAAGAGTACACTTGTGATGAGCACTGGGTGTTTATATGGAAGTGTTGAATCACTAAACTGTACACTGAAACTAATATTACACTGTATGTTAACTGACTGGAATTTAAATAAAATCTTAAAAAAGCAACTTTTAAAAAATATGGTGGGAAGAAGCATTTAAATAATATTGTTTGCTTATTGGAAAGGAGAATCAAATTTATTATTTGTGTTGTTCTAATTAAGAATGCTTGAGACATTTAAATTCTGAATTCTGTCTACATTTGGTGGCATGGTGCCATAATGCTCAGAACAGTGACATGCACAGTTAGTGCTAGCCAATACTTTCCAGTGGGTTAAGATGAGAATTATGTGTAGCCAGCCTTTTAGCATTGTTAACCTTTGATCATATACAGACATATAGATACGTATCCAGTAGATATATATGTGTACACTAAATATAGATACATAATATCTGCCACATATATAGATATGTGTATATGAAAACATAAATTAGATCTTTGTGAAATAATTTGGAATCTTTGAGAAAGTCTAAATATAAGACGGAAATAAACAACTGTCTTTTGAGAAAGTCTACAGATAGAAAAATAAAAAATAGTGTGGAAAGCATACGAACTCCCAGAGAAAATGAAAATAAATTATGAGAATAATGAATACGGTCCTATTGTGATCCTTTATTGTAGGATCTCTAGGTTTCATGACTGCATACCGTTCACAGTATTGGCCTTCATATCCCCTGGGGCAGGCGGTGCAGCGGTAATCTTCCAGGCCTTCCATGACACAAGAAGGGCTAAAACTGAATTGGAAAGAAAAAAAAAAAAAAAAGATTGTAAAAAGTCTTTTAACCTATTTATCTTATATATTTAAGTAATTCTGTCCATTATCCAGGTGATTGGAACTTATTTTCGGGTAGTTATAAATGGCATATCTATAATTATAAGTTTCTAGTAAAGGGTAGGATGTCACAACAAAATACTACCAATAATAGTCGACAAATAAATATGGTCGGTTTTTAATGAATTTGCGACACCTCACACCAACTATATAAACATTTTGAAATTTTAATAATTATATGACAACCATAAAAATATTAGACATCCAGCAAGTGTCCTGTTTTTCATGAATTGAAAGAAAAATAGGACTAGAATTCATGCACATTTGTCCGATAGCAGAATAAGTATTACTGAATATTTTTCAAGTTAAAAAAAATGGTCCTAAAAGCTATATAATTTTTTTTCCAAAAACTCAGCCCAAATTGCCACTAGCATTTCAACACATGAAGTGTGAATAAATATTTCACTTAAAATAAGAGTGCCTTTTCTAATTTACATACGGATTTCAAACTAAATTTATTTTAAACACAAAGTAATGTGATTTAGTGTGAGGAAAGAAGGGAAAGCTCTCTACATGAAAATGAATAAGATTTTCTGACAATTTTATGATCTTTTCTATTAAGTAGGTCTTATATAACTTGCCCTGTTCTCACGACTGCACTGGTAGACCACGGCCAGTCAGGCTTTGCCAGGATTTCTGATCATCTTACCCTACAAAAGAAACACTTAACAACACTTGAAAATTAACCTGTACTAACATGTAATTTTAGGCTGTTACAAACTTCTTTCAAATGTAAGTAGAGGATTCCCACTAGATAAAACTGCGTGATGCATTGGAAACTTGGAAGGAAAAAATATTATTTGTTGCAAAATGGTAATGCTGCAAACACCATTTGTTGTTGTTGTTGTTGGTCTGCTAAAGAAGTTGATGCTGAAAAAGATACATTGTGTATAGACCAGGGCCACAACTCCTATCGGTCAGGTACCATTACGACCCTATTTTAACTGTCTTCTAGTGCATTGAATCAATAGTATATGAATGAGTAATAAACTCTAACCTTTGCGAAGTACGTGAACAAATTGATCTACTACTCACAAACTCATTATCCAACAAATTTATTTTTTGCCTTCGTAAAATAGATCCACAAATACATAATTGACACATTCTGGCAAGCTTTTACCTCTCGCGTTAAAGCTTGAAGCTGAGTGCATCTGTACACACACATATAAGCTCATACACACACAAACTCATATATCACATTTTGAACTCACATATATATGAGCTACATATATATATACACAAAATACAAGATATATATATGCATATATATATATATATATATATATATATATATATATACACGCACTTGGAAACAAGTTTTTAGACATTTCAAGTGAAACTCTAGAGAGCCAACCTAATTAAATTATAATCCTTTACAGTAATATATCTGTCTCAATTACTATGCAAGAATGTTATAATTCTCCTTGAATAGTTGATATAACTTTTTGGAATTATGATATTATGGTGTATTGAACCCTTTCCTTAAATCACATATGAGAACTTACGAAGGAGGGCATAGGGATCACAACTTACTTGAAATTGGAGTTGATTCTTTCTGTTCACAACTCCCTCATCTACTCCCCATTCTCATATTATCTGCAGGGCCACTCAGAAATCCTTGTGCTTTTCTCTTGGTGGCCATCTTATGTCTGCTAATTCCAAATTTGCCTCAAGAGAGTTTCTAAGATTTAGAGTCTGCTAGTCTGTGTTGTTCCTGTGAATACTACAGAGATGAAATGGCTTCCTGGATCCTACCCCCTTCTCCTTTTTATCCCAGTTCACTGGTTGTTCTTTTTCAGTCTCCTTTGCCGAATATATGTCATGTCCTTGACCTCTTTATGTGCCCTAATTTCAGTCTTCAGATTTCTCCTACCCTGTCCTGCACTTTCTCCCCTAAATGATCTCATTCAGTCTTAAAACCTTTGCATCTACCCTACCAGATCTAAAACTGAGTTTCCCCCTCCAAAACAATCCCACTGACCTTTCTATAATTTTCCGCATCTCATCCATGGTCACTCAGTGCTTCCATTTATTCGGCCATAAGCCACAGAGTCAACTTTGTCTCCTTTCTCTCACATTCCACATACACTCTACCTGAAACTGCTGATCTTGTTGCCATCGCTAACATCATTGCATTTCCCTGTTCCAAGCCACGTTTTGCCATTGGAAGACTGTTAGCAGCTGGGACATTTCATTAGCCACTGGAGCTTCCCTGAGTCATATCTTGGTCACGCTTCCCCTGACACCATTTACTTTGCCCCAGCTGCCCTGGATCCATGCTGTCTACCAAGCATGGGCCAGTCTCCGGGCCAGTGTCCTCGCTTTTTCCTCTGGTAGACTACTCTTCCTCCAGGCAGTCACGTGGCTCTCCCCATTACTTCATTCGTCTCTGCAACAAGCCTTTGTTTAGGGAGATCTTCATGGAAGCCCCTGGCTAAAAGGGCACCCCAGCCCCTCTTAATTCACTGAGGCTGCTCTGTTTTCCCTGGTAGCACCTGCACTGTCTGATATCACATTACACATCTACTTGTGTTTTGCTAAGCTTTACCGAAGTATAACCGGCAAATAAAATTGTAATATAATTAAAGTGTGCATGGGATGATTTGATATACA
The DNA here is from genome assembly GCF_011800145.1 of Mirounga leonina. Lineage (NCBI taxonomy): Eukaryota > Metazoa > Chordata > Mammalia > Carnivora > Phocidae > Mirounga > Mirounga leonina. Next base: position 82,280,034 of record NW_023270807.1, on the reverse strand, counting down.
TATATGCACAAATTAATTAACACATCTATCACCCCCACATATTTCCTTTTTTTGTGTGGGGGGGTTGAGAACACAGGTTCTATTTGCTTAGCAAGTTTCAATTATACAATAAAGTATTATCAACTATAGTTACCATGTTATATATTAGATCCTTAGACCCCATTCATCTTATAACTGGAAGTCTGTATCCTTTTACCAGCCTCTCCCAATTTCCCCCCCTCCCCAACCCCTGACAACCACCATTCCACACTCGGTTTCTACGAGTTTAATTTTTTTTAATTCCACACGTGAGTGAAACCACACAGTTTCTGTCTTTCTCTGTCTGACAAAGATGGCTGGCGTGTTTGGGAAAGAACAAGGGACTCCAACGTGGCCTCATTGTAGAAGGGAGGAGAGGGCCTTGGTGGGAAAAGGTGGTCAGATTGCAGAGGGGAGACGGTTTCTTCTACTCTGCTGAAAGATATCTGACCTTTCCTTGAGTAGGCGGTGGATAACCCCTGAGCTGCACTGTCACGATGGTTGACAGTTTGTCCTATTTGTCTTGGTAGGAAATATTGAAAAACTCATGCATGGAAGTGAGTTAGTGATCACTCGCCTACTCCTTGCTTTTCATTGGCTGCACAGATTGAAGCCAATGAAGAGAGGTATCTCCGCCTCCTTCAACTGTATTTCATCCTTGTATTTCTTTGCTTTGTATTTTAACTCTTCTTACCACACACAGGTCTTTTGCTTTGTTAATTAATGTGCCAAGCTTTAGGTGGTGATAGGAGTGGGTCATGAAATCACTCTAGTAGGTTTGGACTTAAATTTCTTCTAATAATGCAGGAGAATAAAATTGAATAAAAGTTATAGGATATATATATACATATGTATATGTATAAATATATTTTATATTATATACACACAAGTTTTTTGTGTCCCAAGTTATGATATAAAAGAATGATTTCTTACAATGGTTGCAGTTAAGAAAGTTTGAAAGCCACTGAACTAGCCACTTGGATTTGGTATTTTGATTCTTAGAGGGTCTTTTCCATAAAAATATACTTAAATTATACAAATCACAGAAAACAAAAATGAAAACACACCTTTTTATTGATCCTGCTAACCAATCAAGGTAGCACTCTATCTTTTTCCTTCTCAGAAATTCCTAAAGCTATAAGCGGACATCCTTGTAACATAATGTCTGTTTCCACAATTGACTATCAAAACTCTTCCGTGACCCTCACAGGTCATGGCTCCCCTGCGAACTTGGGCTTCTCTGGAAGCTTTTCTCGCTGGGGGTGTCCGTAGCCCTGTGGTCTCCATTCTCTTGCCTCCCTGACAGCTCCCGTCTTGGCTCATCTTTCTTTTCTGGTTTCTCTAGTGTAGGGAATTCTGTTTTTCCTTTTTTCCACATGCTCCCCTTGGGAAACATAACCCTGGGAAATCTTATCCAATTTTAATTCATTTATTAACATATCTCTTCCTCCATCTGCCCTTCCAATTCTATTTCCATTTTCTGCAGCTATTTGCATATTTCCATTTGGACAGATCTATCATATCAATTTTAACCTATTCAGAACATAAATTGTCTGTCCTCTGCAACAGCTCTCTCCTGGTTTCCCTATTTCGGTTAATCGCGCTACAATTTTTGAGGTCAACCGGGCTAACAACCTTGGGCTTCAACTCCTGCCTGGTCTGAACTGCTCATGCCTAATTAGTAAGCACTTCTGGAGAGCTGCATTCAACAAGGCTCTCATCACACCAGTCCTCTCCTCTCCCTTCCTGTTACTATCACCTGCCTTCACGTTCTCATTATCTTTTGCCTAAATTAGTGCAATAGCTTAAATTAATCGCGCTCTTCACTTTTTTCTTTGCCTGTTTTAATTCATTTTACTTAGCTCTCCCATAACAGTCTTCCTAAAGTGTGGCTCTGGTCACATTAACCTTTTCTTTTTGTTTGTTTTAACTAAACGCTTGCATTGTTTCCTCATTACAGAGAAAATTAAATAGCAATTTCTTAGATGGGTATTCAAGGATTTCTATGCCATGGCCTCCATTCTCCTGCTCAGTTTCATCTGCAATTATGAATTCTATTTGAACTCCATGCTCCAAACTCTTACTTATTAGTTCTTAAACGTGAAGAACTGTGTTTTCTGTTTTCTAAGCTTTTGTTCATGTAATTTCCTGCCATCTCCCCCAGTAAAAACCTTTCAATCCACTGTTCATGATCTATTATAATAGATGCTACTACCAGCATCTACTACCAGGATTAGTAGCAGCATCTACTTCTTTCAATGCTACTACTTCTTTCAATATGTTCTTGAAGCTTCCCAGATCAAGTGTGGTATTTTGTACCTTTGAATTCCCTTTATATTTAAGTTGACTTCTCTTAAGACACACATTTTATTGTGAGCCTTTTCAGCAGACATTATGCTTCATTCTTATCAAAGAAGTTATCAGTTAATTACTGAATCTTTCTAATCCAATGGCTCACATTTTAATAATAATACAATAAATAACATTCTCTTGTTTAAATCTAGTCCTCAGAAGGAGATTAGGGAAAGGAAAATAGAAATAATGTTATTTTTCATACGCCTACCACTTGGTGCTTGCCAGAACAAAAAGAACACGTATTTTATCCTTGTCATTATCCCACTTACCTAAAAATTTACATTTGACAAAAGACCTGTGATTCTCTTAAGCAGAAAAAAAAAAAAAAGAGATTTCAGAAGAAAGGGAGACAATTTACATGACAATGTTTTCAGAATAAAGCCAAGGACAAGAAAAACAAAAACAAACAAAAAAACCCTGAGTAAGCAGCGGGGAAATAATCTATCTCAATTGCTTCATGGTTCTCATATACTCAAGAAAAGGAGTCCAGGATTCTAATTCTGAACAAACTGCCCTACATTCTTTTCAAAAGCAAATTCTTAGAGAAAAAACTGCCCTACCAGGTAGAGATTGAAGTCTATAAATCACTTACACTTTCAAGTATAGACATAGTTAGCAACAAGGGTTTTCATCAATATATAAACCAATGCAGAATGTGCAGACAGCACTGAAATAAGATATTCTGGCTTTTGTTTCCCCTTATGGCTGTGTTTCCATGGTACCAAGCTCAGACCATCTTAACAGAACGGGACTGCGATTCTGGGAAATACGGGCTTATTTTGGAGCATAAAAATAAGTCACCATCCTTTAACTATTTTTTCAACTATTTTCTTAATAATTCTTTACAAATTGTGAATTAAATACACAAAATGAGTGGAAGGAGTCACAAAAGTCAGATAATATGTACCCAAACAACCCTTCATAGATGAGTTTATGGCAGAACTATATGCAAATACAAGACCCTTATAAAAGTGTATCAAATTACACACGTGTGTACATATATCACTTATTTCAGAAACATAAATTATGTTAATACTAGTATTGACATTTTAATTAGTGCAAATTAGTAAGTATTATTTACTTGGGACAGGCTTTTAATGGAAAAATAAACCACAGAGCATTATGTGCTCACTTTTGTCAGGTTTTTATATTGTTTAAAAAAAAGTCTATCTTAAACTGAGAGTTTGTCTACATGGAAAAAATAGTTAAATCACAGAAAGCCCTTGTGCTACACAGGTGGTACTACTGATTGGGAAATAAGGTAATATTTCTCAATCTTACTTGTTGCCGGAAGAAATTAGAGGGCAAGCACACTGCTGACAGTCATCTGGCAATCCCCTGACAATTCCATAATATCCAGGAGCACATCGTTCACAGAAGTCACCAGCAGTGTGATGTTGACAATTCTGTAAACGAAAAGGGAGAAGTTCGTTCTTCATTTACTGAGAGTTAGAATGTGATTTATCATACAGCTCCCCACCTGTGTGTACTTTAGAGAGAGGGGGAGAGGGTGCGTATGGGGGTGAGCTGGGGGAGGGGCAGAGGGAGAGGAAGAGAGGAAATCTTAAGCAGTCTCCACACCCAGCACAGCACCTGACTCAGGGCTCAGTCTCGCAGTCCTGAGATCATTACCTGAGCTGACGATAGCCCCCTATTTTCAGAGAAAAGGAAGCACTCATTTGAGTGTTCCCTCAGCTTCCTGTGAAAGACTTGCCATTTATGTTGCAGTACTTTCCATCCCTTTAACATTTATTCCTGTCCATAGGAAGTGGTGTTTGTCCTTTGTCTAAAGCTACTCTCTTCCTAAACTGGATTCCTTGCCTTTCTGCCTCCCCCTTTTGACCAGCATCTGCATCTTTCCCTCCTTTGCTCATTTATCCCATTGGCATTTGAGGTTGGTCCAGACTTCCCTAGCTCAAAAATATCTCTGGGGCCTCAAGTCTCTGGAAATTTCCATCTATCTTTGATAAGCATTTTAAAAGCATTATTTGCATTCCTGATTTCTATTTCCTTATCTCCCTTCAGCTCTCCCCACTTTAAAAAAGCTTCTCATGTCACCAGGACTCCAGGCTCACTGATAAGATCTTTGTTGATAAATAAAAATTCCTTGACAATAATAAGTCTTCATGATATATGAATTTTCTGCAGCAGCTAATATTTCTGGCTACTCTTTGAAATTTCTCTTCCTATGGTTTCTTTAATGGTATGGTCTGCTGATTTTTCTCCTAACTCTATGGCTACTCTTCCTTATGCTCATTCATGGGCTCTTTCTTCTCTTTCTGTGTAGTAAGATTGGTGTCCTTGATTCTAACTTTGGCTCTCACCTCTTTTTTTCTTTTTCTTTTTCTTACACACTCTACCTTGGTGATTTCACCCATTACTTTGACTTTAGGTATCATCTAATTGCCAAAAACTCTAAATTTTACATATTCAGGCCAGATTTCTCTAATGAGTTCTAGACTTACATTTCCAAATGCTTCCTGGATAGATCTTACTGCATAACAAAAGCACCTTGAATTTGAACTATCAAAAATTAAGCTCATCTCTCTTTAAACCTGCTAATATTTCTGTATTGTCCATTTCATCTGGGGTCTCTATTACCTGCTCAATTGCCCAGGCCAGCAGTCTAGAGGCCTCTCTCATGCCAGAGAACCTGTTTGATCAGTGCGTTCCATGATTCTATTACTCTCTGTTTCTTTACTTCCTCGTCTCTACTATTTTAATCTGGCCACTCTCATTTTTTACCTGGTTTATTGGAACAGAATTTAGGTAAAGATCCTGCTTCTAAATTTTTTTTTAAAAGAAGGATTTATTTATTTACTTTTATTTTATTCATTTATTTGACAGAGAGACAGTGAGAGAGGGAACACAAGCACGGGGAGTGCGAGAGGGAGAAGAAGGCTTCCCGTGGGAGCAGGGAGCCCGATGCGGGACTCGATCCCAGGACTCCGGGATCACGACCTGAGCCGAAGGCAGACACTTAATGACTGAGCCACCCAGGTGCCCCCTGCTTCTAAATTTTTTTATGCAGTGATTTTCCCACACTGCAATCAGAATGACCATCTTATAGAACTTATCATACCATGCCATTCTCTTGCTGGGAAGCCTGCATTAGTTCTCCATTGTCCTTAGGATGAATTATAAACTTTCCAGCATGGCAAGAAAGACTTTTCATCTGCTCGCTTACCCCTCCAGCCTTACCTCTAGCCCCTGCTACCTTTGTATGCTATGTGAAAGCCATATAGGACCATCTGAAATTCTCATATTATGCCATGCTCTCTCTTTCCTCCGGGACTTCTTATATGCAAATCCCTTGTTTTGGAATGTTTTCCCCTCCTCTTACCAGATTAGCACCTATTCATTTCAGCCCTCATTTTAAATGTTGCTTTATCTGATAAACATTCCCTGATGTCCTAAGTCTGGGCTAAATGCCCATTCTAGCTCAACACAGTGACTGAAATATGGTAGTCATTTGATGACTATTCTGAATGACTGAATGCACAATATAGGAAGTATAGATGAAACTGGTCAGTCTTCTTAAGATGAAAAAGGCCAAGTTTCAAGTCTAATGACTTTATAGAAATGTGGTTAACAGAATAAGATAATTTGTTGTATTCTGAATTAGGATTTGCTATATAAGTACCATGATCTTCTTTTATTCAGCCATCCAAAGGAACCAGCATTTTAGCAATAAAATAACCATTCCATATTTAAGTACAGCATGGCAAGAGATGGTTCCAGGATAAATTACCCATACGTTCCAGTCTAAATCATTCAGCAAGGTGTCAAATGGTAAGTTAACCAGGGAGTGTTTTAAGGACATATTTTATAGCTATGTGAATAAACATGTGCCAAAAAAATATATAGGCTCTTGAACAATTATCAGCACTTTGCTTTTGTAAAAATAAACCCACTGCATAATGAATTATTTTATGTAACCTAATATAGCATTAATAATTGACTCAAAACACTTAGATAATATTGATCACTACCAGAAATACAGAGATTCAAAAATATGGTTTGCTGCTCTTATACCTACAACTCTATATACTTTCTTCACAGATCAAGCAAATATTTTAACCTTCTCTGGACAGTCAGTCTTTCACAGGTTACTGACATACTAAACTTGGTTAACGAAATCAAATGTTCTGGTTAGGTCCACAAACACAACACATAAATCATGATGCTATTTTTGAAACTTTTGACACACACCTTTCATATGACTTTCCTGTCTACTTTGAGACACAATATTCGTCTTGTACAGAAATTAATCTCAGGACACCTGGGTGGCTCAGTTGTTAAGCGTCTGCCTTTGGCTTAGGTCATGATCCCAGGGTGCTGGGATCGAGCCCCACATCGGGCTCCCTGCCTGGCGGGAAGCCTGCTTCTCCCTCTCCCATTCCCCCTACTTGTGTTCCCTCTCTCGCTGTCTCTTTCTGTCAAATAAATAAATACAATCTTTAAAAAAATTTTAAAAAAGAAATTAATCTTTAGGAAAAATTCCTATATTTCAGATGTCTAACAAGAAGTTTAATTATATTCTCAAGAGTGATATTATATGTTCTAGTACCTTTTCAATAACAGATTAGGATATATGATATTTGTATTTTTTTGCACATGGAAAAACTGGTGGTATATATTCCTTCTACTAAATCAAAATAATATAACATTAATATTATATAGTACCTTAGATCTGAGGTGAGAAGTTGCTTAACTTAGTCTTCTTTCCTTAAAGGGATGCCTCCCCACCTTTTTTTAAATACGTTATTGAATGAATGATCCTTATAAGGCAGCCTTTTTCATCTTGTACAATTATAAGCTATGAATTTTTTCCTTATGTTGAATGAAAACATATCTCATTCTGATTTTCAGTTAATGATCCAAGATCTGCCTTCTGAAGCTACGAAGATTAAGTCTAATTCCCATTTCCCAAGACAAGTCCTCAAATGTCTACAAAATACTATTACTTCTAAATCTCTTCAAGTTAAACATTTAATAATCTTGATCACTCAGAATTTCTCTTAAAATAGATATTAAAGTCTCTACCTGTGATTTGCAAATATAGTGACTATATTCCCTTCCCTCATCTGGATCTTGGATACATGACTCTGCAGTCAAGTAAAAACTCCTATTTCACAGGAATTGCTACTACACGTCATTTTCTCTGCTCTTTCCCTAAGCACTAAAGTATAAGCTCCTAGAGGGCAAGGCCTCTGCTTTCCTCATCTTGGTATCTTTTCATCACCTACTGCAATACCTACGCATTGGAAATATTTAAGTGCCACAAGAATGAATGAACAAGTGAGCCTCCCTAAGTTCAGAAACTCTTATATTAATTTCATCTTGTTAATTGTGGCTCATACTTCCACCTGTCAGGCTCTTTTAGCTTCTTGACCACCATCTAATACATTAGATTACACTTCCAGCTTTATTTGATACATCTCATCCAGATCACTGATCACGATTTTGAACAGGATGGGGTGAAACACAAAGCCTATGTCTCATCATTGGAGATATGAACCTAGAACCCAGGACATATTCTTCAGGGGTAGAGAAACTTCTACAGTCATTAAACGTGTTAACTGATTACTATCTGGCCCAGATATCTCTTCAAACTTGTTTGTGAAAATATCATGAAACATTCTGTCAAATGCCTATTTAAACAAACCAGAGTTTGGATCATAGATCTGATCTTTAGCGGCTTATGATGTAAGCGAATTATTTAATTTCTGTCAACATTAGTTTATCAACTGTAAAAGAGGGAACAATCCTATCTGTCACATAAGTTTACTGTAAGAATAAGTGAGAAAAAAAATCTATCTATAATGATCAGCCTTGGTCCTGGCACATATGTAGATAGGGTTGAACATTTGGGGGCTGTTACTATTTTTGCTGAATTTGAGATATGACCTATCACACTTCCTGATGAATTTGATATCATAATGAGATTCAGGAAGGATCTCAGATTTATACATACAGTAATCTAGCAATTAGTCTGATATGTTTTATTTTGAGTGAACCTAATGAGCACTATTTTTTCTACACTTAACAGATATTAGTTAAGTAAGCAATCCTTAAGTTTTACTGGAGATCAAAAATCAATGTTTGCTACAATTTACTTTCCCTTATAAACCTGGAGTAGCATTTCACAGCTTTCCATCCTATGGCAAATTTCATAATTCCATGATTTTTGCAAATATTTTTCATACATGGCTCTTAATCATATTTGCAGATTCTATCAGTACTCTAGGATGGAATTCTAGGCCTTCAAAATCAAATCATTTAATCAGATAACAGTGTGTTTACTCTCTCTCACAGTCTGTAGATAGCATTTTATAGTGGATTTGAAACCTGATTCTAATACTTTAGCCAAGGCTTGTAGGTTACTGAAATTTTCTAAGCATTAACTTTCAGAGTTGTAATAAAATGCTAACTATCCCTATTTTGGTCAGATTGTTAGATAAATTCAATGAGATAGTGTTTATAAAGTATCTTAAACACAGTAGATTCTAGTTATGAGTCTCTTTACCAAATACAGGGCTAACCGCTTAATCATAGATGCTGGTGGTTTCAGACAACAGAGCTGATCAATAATGATTTTTTTTCTTTTCATTTTAAAATAAGAATTGTGATAGAGTGAAAATAATATTTTCACAAATTATTTGGTCTTCAAAAAGTTATTTGAGCTAGATGAGAATTTTTAATATTCTCTTTAAAAATTTTGCAAAAATAATACTAACCATGGGGGTGTAGTGATAATATATCCAGAAAGGTATAGATAGAGATATAGATAGATATAGATGTGTGTATTACATCAACTTGGAAAAACTATCTATCTATCTATCTATCTATCTATCTATCTATCTATCTATCTATCTATCATCTATCTATCTATCTATATCTACCTACCTACCTACCTACCTACCTATCTACCTACCTGAGATTATCTATTGGGTGTTTGTGTGTCTACTGATTAACATTTACTCCCTCACCTCTGCTTCCCCTTGGCTTGGGGTTCAATATCACATAGGTTTGCTCTTCCATTTGGAAGAAAATTTTCCTCAAGGGACAATAGTCACTGAGCTATTGGTAGTAACATGTCTATGTGTAGGATATATTAATGCCTCGAGTGAAGCAACAGTTCTCTGATAAGTCTCATTAGGAATTATGAAGAGAATCGTTACAAAGTGATGTGGATTTTATTTAAAAGTTGAAATGCTTAGGCCGTAAAGTTTTCTATAGTGTTATTCTTCTCTACTCCATATTTTTGAAGAAAGATATAAAGAAAAAGTGAGGAAATCTAGCATAGCGCTGATAATGATTTTTACGTGTTTTGATTAATTATTATCTGATTGATTCTTAGACTATAAATGGTGGATAACATGTATGGTAATTACTATCTTCTTCTTCTTCATCATCATCATCATCACCATCACTATCACTTCTCTGGAACTTGCCATGGACTAAGTAGTGTTCCACACCCTTTATACAATATTTCATTGAATCCTTACAAAAACTTTGAGTAGGTACTATTATTATCTTCATTTTATAAATGAGGAAACTAAGACCTCACTGACTTAAGATAACTGACTGGGCTCCCACAGCCCATAAAAGATGAAGTGAGGATTGGAACCAAAGCAGTCTGACCCCAGAGTCATGCTTATGATCACTCTACCCAAAGTTGAGGGCATTGCTCTGTGTAATGGCATTGATATTAAACTGGGATCCATACTACACATAGAAAATAAATCAGTATGCTTCAGGTTTCCTCAGTTATAGCATCAGAGTAATAATAGCTATTTCCTATTGGCCTCCTGGGGTTATTTCAAAGATGAACAAAGTTGCCTAAATTCAAAACTTATATATGTTCCCTGAAGGAAAATATAAAAATTCAGAGCACAGAAATTTATACTAGCTGTGCATGTGTGATTGCACACTTATTTATTTTTCACTTCATCTGGGGATATCTCAAAAAGATAGACCTGTAGCATAAAAATAGCTATAATAGCCAATTGTTCTAAAGAGGACAATATAAAGACAATTTTTATCCTAAAAAAATGAAATTAAACTGTATCCTTTATGAATGTTTTAAAATTAATCATATGGGAGCACCTGGGTGGCTCAGTCAGCTATGTGTCCCATTCTTGATTTCAGCTCAGGTCATGATCTCAGGGTGTTGAGATCGAGCCCTGTGTCAGGCTTTATACTCAGTATGGAGTCTGCTTGAGATTCTTTCTTTCCCTCTCCCTCTGCCCCTCCCCTCACTCACGCTTTCTCTTTCTCTCTCTAAAATAAATAAATAAATCTTAAAAAAAAAACCATATGAATTAAATATAGCCCTGCTAAGAAATACCAGTGAAGATTACATAAGAAGAAACAATGCATTTAATTCTCACTTAAGATGTATAAATTAATCCCCTCTCTTGAATTATTTATTGAATTTTACAAGCCAGCAGATTAGAGAGAGAATACTACACTGAGCAAATAATAATTGTTTCAGGAATTTAAGGATGGTTAATATTATTCACTTATTCATCTAGTCAATAATATCATTCATCATTCTGTTTAAGGTAAAAAGAAATATATGATCATATCCAAAATGCGTATCTTTAATGCATCTTTTCCTTTACTCTACTCCTCACAAATAAGCACATAATCAATTTCAATATCCTATCCTGACTGAAAGGGAATATCTTTAAGAAGTCAGGAATAAAAAGAAGTTTTCTCGACATGGTAAAGAATATCTATCTTCAGCTAACCACCAACGTCATACTTTGTGGCAAAAGACTTGAGGCATTCATATTAAAATTAGGAAGAGGAGAGGAAGCTGATTACCCTCCTATTTAATATTTTTAGAAGACTTAAGGCAAAAACGTAAAATTATTATACTAGGTACACCTTCTGGCAAGAAAAAGCACAATTACAACGATCTGTAAATAATATTATTGTAAATATAAAAATAACTGAAAGAATCAACTGAGAAACTTCTAGAACTAAAAACAAAGTGGTTGGATATCAAAAATCTATTCTGTTAATGTTTATCAGTAACGACAAGTTAGTGAATATATTGAAACACTTGATCTTAGCCAAAAGGCCGAGAAGCGATGTGAATATATTGAAACAGAAAAAAATGTAACATTCACCATTGAAGTAAAAATGTAAGATGCATAGAAATAACTTTAATATAAGAAACACATAATCTATACAGGAAATAATAAAAACAGTATACTGTGAGACACAAAATGTTTTGAATAGAAAAGAGTATTATACACCTTGGTTGAGGGAAGATAACTGGATATTGTAAAGACAGCAATTCTTTACACATAGGTTTAATGCCATTCCAATAAAAATTCCAGTAACACTTTTTGGTGAAGAGATTGAAACTGAATCAGAATGTCATCTGGAAGAATACATAATTACATCTAGTCAAAAAATTAGAAAAAGAAGAAGAAAGGGCCTGAGTTTGCCAGATTTTTTTAAAAGATTTTATTTATTTATTTGAGAGAGAGAGAGAGAGAGAGTATGAGCAGGGGGAGGAGGTGGTGGAAGGGCAAAGGGAGAAGCAGACCCCCATTGAGCAGGAAGTCCGACATGGGGCCTGATCTCAGGACTATGGGATCATGACCTGAGCCAAAGGCAGATGTTTAACTGACTGAGCCAGGCACCCCTAATTTTTCAGATATTATAACTTAGTATAAAATGAAGGTGATCAGAACACTATAATAAGAACTAGAAGGTAAATAGTACAGAATAGATGATCCTTTAAACATATCTTAATATGGATAAAACAAATGTGTATATATTCAGATACCATAATGTATTAAGGAGGAAATGTTAATAAATGTTAATAAAGGAAATGTTAATAAATAAATGTTTCTTTAAAGTAATAGGTGATGGGAATTAAGGAGGGCACGTGAAGTAATGAGCACTGGGTGTTATATGCTATTACTGAATTACTGAACTCTACATCTGACACTATATGTTAACTAATTGCATTTAAATAAAATAAGTAAAAATAAATAAAATAAAATAATAAAATAATAATATTTGAAGAAAGATATCTCTTCATACCACAATAAATTCTAGAGAGATTAAGGAGTTGGATCTAAAATTTAATCATAGAAACAATGGTAAATACCATGGTCTCTCAGTGTAGGTACTGAAAGGCATGTGCTTGGGTAAGATCACCATGAGAATGAGTATAAGTTAGAGAAGCAAACTGTTCCAAGGATTGAATCCTGGAAACCCCAGTATGTAGATTTCAAGTATGGAGGAAAATATAGCAAAGACAAAAGGTGTAGTCACCTGGTTTAGAAATCCCTGGAACGGCATGTCCAGGGAAGCAAAGTGAACAAAAACTTTAAAGAAGAATGGATGCTTTAGAGTAGCAAATGCTGCTGATTGATCAAGAAAGATGAAGGCTGATAGCTGAATATTAGTCACTGGTTTCAGTATAGTGGTAGAGGTAAAAGTCTCATTTTAGTAATTCAAGAGAGAATGGAGGAGAGAAACTAGAGAGAGTATAAACAACTCTTTACTGTATATAAGGAGAGGAATGAAGTGGTAGAAGTCAAGAGGGAAAGTGAAGTCAAGAGAGTTTGTTTTTATTTTTATCTTATTTTATTATTTTATTTTTTAAAAGATTCATCCATTTATGGAGTGCCTGGGTGGTTCAATTGGTTAGATGTCTGACTCTTGATTTGGCTCAGGTCATGATTTCAGGTCCTGGGATTAAGCCCTGAGTGGGGCTCCATGCTCACTGTGACTGAGTTTGCTTAAGATTCTCTCTCCTTCTCCCTCTGCCCCTCCCCTTGCACACACCCATGCTCTCTCTCTAAAATAAATAAAATCTTAAAAAAAAAATTCATCCATTTATTTTAGAGATAGAGCACATGCACACACATGCACATGGGGGACCCATGAGATCATAACCTGAGCAGAAACCAAGAGTCCATCGCTCAACCAAATGAACCACCCAGGTGCCCCTATTTTTGTTTTGTTTTTTGTTTTTATTTTTACTATTATTTTTAAGATAGCAAAGAAACCAAAAAGTGATGCTGCAAGAGAGAGGGGAAATAGGGATGGGCAGAATGATGTCTTTGAGCAGGAGAAAGGGCTGGGATCTAGAGCATAAGTGCAGACTTGGTCTTTTCTAGAAACAAGAAAAGTTCATCTAAAATGATGGAAGAGTTGGAGTAACTGCACAGAGATGCAGAAAGGTGGGTGCATGCGGTAATGGAAGATCCTATTAGTTCTCTTCCAACTACTTCTAATCTTTCAATGAAATAAAAGCATGACCATCAATTGAGATTAAGTCTGGAGAAGGATTGGCGGAGGGGTTTGAGGACTTGAAGAGGAAGGGGAAGGTATGAAATAATCATCCAGAAATGTGGGAGAGGAAATGGACTGAAGTAAAGTGATATGATTGCAGAGGAGCACAAAGGGTTGATCTGAAGTGAGTGATAATGAATTTATGATGAGACTAGAAAACATAGTTGTTTTTCATCAGCCACATTCAGCTTAGAAGGCATAGGTGTGGAACAGTAGGATTTAACAAGCGTTAGAATTAACTGAGTGAAAATAAAGGAGTAGCAAGAGAAATGAACATTACAAGGCAGCTATACTAATGAAGGGCTGTGAATATTAAGCTGGTTGAGAAAGTGAGGGCATGAAGGGGCTAAGGAACAATGAAAAGGTGTGAGCATCAATGGTGAGACTAAAAAGGTTGGAATTGATGTATCAAGAAGAAGTGAATTGGAAAGAAAAGAGATGGTGGTTGAAGAAGAGGTCAGCTGACCTTGAGACTGTGGAGGCATTTCAGTTTCTCGTAATGACAAGTTCTAGAATAGCAACATGGAGTGAGGAAAAGCAGAGTTAAGGGTATGGAAGAGTTAATTTCACGAACATTAAAATCACCAAGAATTATGATAGGAATAGTGCTAGAGAGAATGGCAAAGATACAAAGGAAAAATCTTCAAGGAATGAGGTGAATGACCTGAGGGTTAGGAGAGAACATCGATGAGCAGGTGTAGTGGGCAAATAGATGGGGGCATGAGATTCAAAGCCATGTGTTGTTATGGGGGAGAAAGGAGGATGATAGGAAAGCGGCAGTGAGGAGCAAGGATACCTGCCTTCAGACTCAGTGGAAGTGAAGAGTGTGAGGCAAGAGCTACCACTTGGAGGGCTCTACGGGGAGCAGTATGTTGGGGACAGCAAAACAAAGAGAATATTAAACAAAGAGGGAGAATATGGGGGGGGGGGTTTGCTGAGCTTCTACTTTGAGTTCCAGAAGCCTCACTGGAGGGGTTTCAGTAGATGAGGAGAGGTGGGAAATGGGTTTAGCAAATCTGATGTCCAGACCTGGGTGAGGATTAGAGTCTGGGGAACTCTATGTGGTGACATGGCAAACCTGAATTTCTTGAGAGTCCTGACTGTTCCAAGGTGGATAGCAGTGGTGAAGGGCAGGCTGTTAGCATGAATACAACAACAACAACAACAACAAGAGCAGCTGGAATTCTACGGGAAGTGGTTAAATTATGGGCTAAATTAAGTGGTTAAATTAAATCTTTAGTCTTTGATAAGAGATCATAACCTGAGCAGAAACCAAGAGTCCATCGTTCAACCAACTGAACCACCCAGGTGCCCCTATTTTTGTTTTGTTTTTTGTTTTTATTTTTACTATTATTTTTTTGAAGATAGCAAAGAAACCAAGAAGTGATGCTGCAAGAGAGAGGGGGAAATAGGGATTTCGTAATCTAATCAAAGACTAAAGATTTCAAAGAACATCCAGCAACATAACATGCTCATAATAGGTATATTTAAAAAGCAGAACATAAAATGGCACCTATGGTATTATATGAATCTTATTTATAAACACATGCATAAAATTCATAGAAAATACCAAAAATATTAAATGTTTATGTTGAATTTTAGATGACTTTTATCTTTTTTTAATACTTTTTTATAATTTCCAGATTTTTTATATGTTTATTTTTGCATGTAATCAGAAAAAAAGCCCTCGTATGATTTTAAATAAATAGTAGTGTCCTCAGGTGTTCTCCTAAAATGCTGTTAATATTTTATTTCTTGACATGAGCAGTGGTTTTTGCAATGATCAATTTTTAATTACTTTAAAAAATGTATAATATGGTAAATGTCTTTTTTTCCCACGTTTTATTTCACACACACATACACAAGTTCCCTGCCGTTTAGCTCACTCACCTCTGCACATGCTATCTGAGCATGTATAAAGATAAATGATCACAGGGGCCTTAGTCAAGAAAGACGTGGTAAATACCTGGCACTTGGAGGTTTCAGGGTCACACAGGCTGCTGTGTCCATTACACTGACATGGAACACAGGTGCCCAGAGTTGGTCTAGGAGTGTGGCTACCCGGCTCAGACCGCAGTCGATAAAATCCTGGCATGCATGTCTAGAAGAAAAGGAAAGCAATTAGGACAGTCAAGTTATAAACCTTGGTTTAGCAATACTTGGGTTCCTCAGGGGTGAAAAAGGACTTCTTTCCCCCTACCTGCATTAAAGGTAATATCACTTATAAACACAAGGGCCAGTTTTGATTCCAAATGTGTATTTCTGTGTGGTCCTTAACATATACAGGAAGCATCCAAGACCTCGGACCTTAGCAAAGGAGGGCTGTCATTTGCATATACCACTCAATCTGAAAAAGCTTCAAATAATCTTTTTAATCTTTTTCTTGAGAAAGAGGTTTGTTTTTAAATAAAATTGTCATTTGGACTAAAGAGAGAATTCCAGTGTCCTTGACAACCTAAAGTCTGCTTCTGCTATGCTTGATGGATAATTAGCTAATGTCTAATGAGACTCAGAGAAATATTAAATAAATAGAAAAGTGTCGCAGTTGCATTTTTTATATCGATATAATTTAAAGACGATAAAAGCAAGAAATTCAAAATTCTCATGTCTTAGGAATATTAGACCACCAATAAAATTTCTCTTTCCCTGATCTATTTTTTTTCATTTTGCAATAAAAATCTGAGAGCAAACAGAAAACTTCCAGGAAAGCTGACATATGCAGAATCAAGACTTCCATCTTCATTTGGGTTTATTATGCAAATGTATCAAAGAAACATCTCTGGCTTTTGAGAAGGAAGCCCATAGCCCCGGAGGGAATGAGAAAGGTCTTGGGTTCCAGGCTCAGTCCTCTTGGTATGCAAAGCTACCACATTTATCAGACATTGTTTGATTTATGAGTGAGAAATAAGAGTTAGTTCTTCAGATCCCAATGAAGATTATAAAGGGATCGTTTTACCACCTTAGCTATGTAGGATTTTTTTCCACAGGATATCTTGCTCCTGTTGATGAAAGAATGATTGCCGAATAAGCAGGAAAAATACATATGCGTTAAGAACTTCCCAGTGGGGGCACCTAGGTGGCTCAGATGGTTAAGCGTCTGCCTTCGGCTTGGGTCATGATCCCAGGGTCCTGGGATCGAGCCCCATATTGGGCTCCTGGCTCAGCGGAGTGCCTGCTTCTCCCTCTCCCTCTGCCTCTCCCCCTGCTCATGCTCTCTCTCTGTATCTCTGTGTCTCAAGTGAATGAATAAAATCTTTAAATAAAAAAAATTAAAAAAAAAAAAAGAACTTCCCAATGCCTCTGAGTTCTTTTGGTTCTGGACTAGGTCATCCAGAGTGGTATATACAAAAATGTTCCTTGGAGAAAGAAAAAGATCAATAGTCAACACTCCCTCGCTTATTTTGATTTGGATACTGCAAAAGCACCTCAATTAAGCATTCAATTAAGAGTCTCTCTGCTTTTATCATAGCCTATAAGATATTTTAATGAGATTAAATAATGTCCCAGCTTTGAGCAAGCTGATAAAGAAAATCGGGAATAGTATTCAAAATATTTTGAGTCTCATTTGTTTTATAGTGGACTTAATCATATATTTTAATAAGTTTATTCATATTATTTAAAATCAAGGTTCATATCGCTATTGTTACCAAATAAGGCCTAGAAATTATGGCTGAGGAATTGATTTAAGAAACTGAAGAAACCATTCAAAGTGTATTTAAAAATATTTCACAGTATGAGTTGCTCCAGTTCTTTAGTATGCTGATTATAGAATAAAACTGGATTTTCTTTACATGGATTTCATCCTTGGATACCTATATAATTATTGTTATTTTACTGGTGTATTTGCTTGGGGGTGTGTGTGTGTGTGTGTGTGTGTGTAGGTGTGTGTAGGTGTGTGTGTGTCTTTAAGTGTCTGTGTGTGTGAATGTGAAAATCACACAAATAGACAGTTTTTCTAGCTCCATTTTATACCTCAAACAGAAGTTCAAGACAAGTCTCAGAGGAAGAATAAAGTTCAGAAACAGGACTTTTCATTGAGGAATTACATGAAATTCAGTGTTATATACTGAAACCTGAAGGTGAGCGGGGCAGGTGAAGTTTACTGTAACACACACCCAATTACCCATATAACTATGACTCTTCCCGGGAGAGAGCAGGACAAAGCCGAAAAGCACCTGTAATGGGAGTCTGAGCCTGAGCTCCCACTGGAGCTCTGCGTTGAACCCTCTAGGCCTATCTTTGTGGTTCCCAACCCTGGCTGCACATAGAATCATCTGAGGAGTTTTATATACTGATGCCTGGTTCCACCTCCAGAAATTCTTTTTTTTTTAACTTTTAAATTAAAAAAAAAATATTTATTTAGTTGAGGGAGAGAGAGCGGGGAGGGGCAGAGGGAGAGGGAGAGAGAATCTCAAGCAGACTCCCCAACCAGCGGGGAGCCTCATGTGGGGCTCGATCTCACGACCCTGAGATCATGACCTGAGCTGAAGCCAAAAGTTGGATGCTCAACCGACTGAGCCACCCAGGCACGCCCACCTCTAGAAATTCTTATTTAATTGGTTGGAGATCAGGGCCAGAGTTTGTTTTAAAACTCCTAGATGGGTCTAAGAAGCAGCCAGAATTGAGAATCACTGGCATGCTCCTCACTCTCTGCTGGTAATGTGTGCCTTTTAAAAGGCATACAGACTCCAATACTGTGATGCAAATGAATATGGAAGCCTTGATCTTACAAGTTAGTTTTTTCTAAGGGATACAGGCAAGTTGCGTGGCATCATAGAGATGTGGTTTCCCCACCCCACAAATGAGCAGGTGTATTAACTCAGATGATTTCTGAATCTTCTTTTAGTTCTAACACTCTAGATTAAATTTTATGTCCTGCTAGATCAAATTTCTAAGAGTTAGCAAAGCAAGAGACAATGCAAGAGTTAGAACCTTAAAACACTCTTTAAAGGAACTGGATGTATTCATTTCATCTTAATCCCCTCCTTTCTTGGATCCTTTTTGTATTTATTCTTTCCACATTTTGGTATTTTTGTAAGTTTTTCAATATCAGATGTTCTCAGTGAACTGGGGCAACATTTATGAGAATGATTATGCTTGAGTTGGAATAAAAAGAGGAAAGATAATAGCTATTTTTTCAAGTCCTGTCTACAATCCTTTCTGAAACAAAATGGAGAATTTAAAAAAAGCAAATAAACACTGCCCCTTTTTTTTTCTAACTCAAACTTTTCCAAAGTTCTCTTTCCTTGTGCTAAAGTTATTCATAGCACAATTGTCTTCTGCAGTCCTTCTATCTTTATTTTCATAATATGGCATCTCATCAAAATGTTCAAATCTCAAAATGTTTGAATTGCATAAAAATGTGGGAGGATGGAGACAAAGAGAATAGAGAAGCCACAGCTCCAGGTGCAGAGTTACACAACATTTCCCACCTCTCTCCTCAGACTTTAACAAGAACACTTGTGCTTGTTGCCAATGGAAACCCTATCTTATACCTTCATGCGGGTTTTGCAACCAGGCAATCCTCAGTTTCATTCTTGTTCAGCTCTCACTAATATAATTTTACGCAGGTGTTGAACACTGAGGGCTGCAGTTTCCTCACCTGGAACATAAGGATCTTGTAGAACATCAGAATTGAGTATGTAAGTGCATCCAGGTTTTTTGAAACAGACTTAACTGGGCTCAAATTGCAGTTTTGCTGTTTTCTAGCTGTGTGGTCGTGGGCAGGTTTTGTAACCTGCCTGGCTTCCATTTCCTCATCCATAACATGGGGGTCATAATACATATTCAGTGTTGGTGTAGGTATATTAGGAAATGTTGTGCAGGATACAGTAGGCATTCAGTAAACGGTAAGTTGTTTTTTTCTTTTATAAGGTTGTTGTGAGGATTAAAGAAGATGATGTATGTTTAGTGCTTTACATATAATAAATCAACATAGATGCCTCTATTCCACATAATTTTTTAAATATAGTCATTGAAGACAGACTAAAAATAGAAACAACAGTAATTGTTCTACATTGCATTGGGTAACAGAATATCCATGTCTGCCTACTTACCCATACCATGTGCCTCAATATTTTTGTGCACAGGAAAAGAGTCTTTGGATCTTCCACATATAACAAAAGTGGTAAAGAGTATCCCAAGAGATGTGTGTATGGAAGAAGAAAAGTCTATTTTCACGATTTTGTCTTTTGAGTTTTATGAGTTGATAATAGGTATACATTTTGGGGAGATGTAAAAAATTATTTTTGAATGGTGACCCGGTAGACAGCAGCCATTCAACTGTGAGCCCCCTATTATAACATGAGGGTGAGGAGACAGAGGCTGAACTGCGCAACATACGATCTAGAAATCATCTGCAACTGTTTGATCACCATGATCTTATTGCAGAGAACCATATACTCAGTGCTGACTATTTCCATTTCTACATACAACCTAACCTGAGTTTAGGTCAGTTTAGGTCAGTCAGGCAATCATGTGAACTCAGACAATGGTGAGAAACTCAATGGCTCCCACACCAACAAACGTGATAAGGAAAATGAGTCCTCTATTTGACTTCTAAAGGTAATCTCATCTTTACACCAAATCATAGATTGTAATAAGTGGGCATTTCTAGAACTAACATTCTCAATGAATAGGGCCGAAGCATTACAAGATGAGAGGTAACAAGCAAAGGCTAAGTGTCTTCATAGTTCGCTCTACTTTCAGCAGTAACGAACACTTAATTCTGTTGGTTTGCAACCACATTTTGGGTAAAAACAGGAAATGAAGAGCTTGTAAATGCAAATGTCTCTAGAATACCATACATTTGGCAAAAGTACTGTAAAGGAATTGCTTTGTGTATTCATGACCCAAAGCATATGTTACTGGAATGGGAGGTATTATTTCAAAACTGTCCTTAGCTCTTGCTTTGATGATTAGATTTTATGCTTGGGCAGTTACACTTTAGAATCAAGATGAATTATAAATAAGATGTATAATGGATTAGAGGCAATGGGATGTGGAGAGCACCTCAGGCACCTTATTATGAGAGGTAGGCCTTTAGCCCCATAATCTCAACACTAGGATATTACTGTAATTATTGTCTGTAAATAGGAGCGTAAGTGAAATTCAGAGGATATGGACGAAGCCACCAAAGCAGATGCTGGTTTGTATGTGTTCCTAGTTTTCTTAATCTTCTTCATTTATCAGTTTCTTTATTTGTGCTAATATATATTTTCACATAATGATGGAAAATTACTAAGATTAATGGAAAAGCATGTTTTAGAATATGTTATTTAAAAAGCCTACCAATCACAGCAAAAAGAGCTTTTAACATTCAAAATCCGGAATGGAAGGTAGACCGCATTAAAATAATTTGCTCCTCTACTCACATTTTTATTTGTAAGTGAACAGTATTCTTTTAAATACATGCAGAAAAAAATATAGCTGTGGTAGCTTTCTCTTTAAGACGGCGAAAGGTCAATCTTGACTACTTATGCAATACCTTTTATGGCAAAATAATATTGCAGAGCCAGAGAATTTGCGAACTTCAAAACCCAACCTGTTATTTTATAGATTGGATAACTATATAGCAACTAAGGCCTATAACAACTAAAGAACTGACCAAGGTCACACAGTAAACCCACAGTATAGCCAAACGCTTCTTGGGATAAAATTCTACTTGTAGAAAAATCTCAAGTTCTTTCTGTCCTCCGTCTTTAAGTCTTTTATGCTCATTGGAAAGGTAGCATGTTTTATATGCGCCACATTCATTGTCTCATTGTTCACATCTACACTGTGTGCATCTGTGTATTTTGGTTGGTTGTGCATATAAACGCAATAAATACACCTACTAGTATGTGTACAAGTACATATATGTATAGGTAGGAGTTATGACTTCACAATGAGGTGGGTTATTTGACTATTTATTAGACCAAATTAGACACATTCATATGAATATTGCCTTTCAGAGCAGCCACAAAGTTATGAAATTATTCCAAGTGTGTTTTACAGATACTTGCATTTATTCTTATGAACTTGTTCTCTGAACAGCATGGAATTTATATAATGGTAACTAAGTTGAATAGCATTTCAGATTAATAGGGCTTTCACACACATATTTTCATTTAAATCAATCCTCATTATGATTCTACAGGTGAAAGTCCTAAGGGCCAGCAACAAACAGAGTGAATGCCCTGCCCGAGTGGTGGAGCTAGGGAGGAATCACTGAAACCAAACTCCTTTTCTTTTCATCATAGCATGCTACATTTCAAGATAGTTATATTCATTATTTTTAAGTTACTTTAGTTTTGAGCTGGTGCCACCATCTGCCTTATGAGCCATACTTACCCAAACTCCTCAAATCCTATTTACAAAAGATGCGTACATTTTCTGTAAAGAAATCAATGCATGGATATATAACTAATTATTCCATAGTAACACTACTAACATCAACCAACGTTGACTACTGCCAGGTACCGTAATAGTGCTTTAGGGTCATAGGTCGTTTCATCTTCATATGATTCATCAGCTGTAGGTAGGAGAGGTATTAAGAATATCTAACCAACTATGCGGTGGGCCCCAACCAATGTGCCTACCAGGAAGGCATCTACACTGCAGGACTGGAGCAGATCCTGGATGCACTGTGGGGAGGACTATGGTCTGCAGGAGAGAAGCAAGTGTGGTGGCAGTAAGGGGCTTGGAGGTTTAGTAAATGGTGCAAGGTCTCAGTCCTGGTATATGGTGAAGTCGAGATTCAAACCAGTCCAGTTTCCCATCCATCCCACTTTCCCCTATATTATACTCTTCCTATTGATATTTAATATTCACAAAAATTAAATAGACTTCCGGAGGATAAAGATCTAGAAAATATACCAGTTCTAAAGATAATCAAAGGAAAATCCCAGAGAGCAAAATAAGCAATTTTTAAAAATATAACGACTGGATGATAGTGGCATTGTGGGAAAAATATACGTCCTTCTGGGAAGGTTATGTTGAAGGAAACAGTCTGCTATTCAGTGCCTACATTTCGTTCCATGTTCCATACAAAAACAATCTTTCAAAACCCAATATAATCCTATCTCATAATCATTGCAGCTTAAATGTCTTTAGCCATTCAGAAGAGGTGCCGAGAAAATAGCTCAGATATAATAAAGGTGCCTTATGAAAACATTCTTATTTCCTGACCGCTCCGTATTTTTACAAATCTTTTAATTTTCATCAAATATTTCCCTTCAGATGTGATTCCTACTTCTGGGTCACAATAACACCATCCTCATCTTACTGTGTCTCATGATGTGAGCGGAGGGTTAAAAACAAAAAATAGGTTAAGGATATGCATGAACAAGGAAAACTGATTGTAGCCAAGATAGTTCTGGAAGTATTTCCATTTGGCTGGTTAGGTGAGTTGAGCTTATGCAGGTTAGCGGTAGCCCCTTACCTCACAGGACAAACCAGAATAGCCTGGGGGACAATCACATCTTTCTATTGAGCGAGCTGGAGGAGTCACGGCTGTTAGGTGCCCTTGCTCGGCTACCTCCATCGAGATCTCAGAAATCCTGCAAACAGTGAGTACATTTAGATTATCACACCAGTAAATTAAGCTCACATAGCAAGCACCCAAGCCTACAAAAGGAGTCTTCTCGGGTCTTTGTCAATAACCTCAAGCTTGTCCTATTGTTTTCAAGCTGCCTAAATTCCAGGGACTCACATGCCACATCATAGTCCTGCATCTTTGCTTCCTCAAAGGCTGAGATTACACATTAGCAAAATATTCACATAAATCATAAGGAGTTTAGTAAATTAGATGTCTGATGTCCTGTTGAGAAGTTATTATAAAGATCTTTTTCCCCACATTTTAAAATGTGAGTGGCTTCAGGTAGACATGGCCAATTAATTAGACATTTATATTCCTTCCAACAGACAAACCAAGGTCATTCCCCATTAGAATATCTCCCGTAGTCACCAGTGAAATTGCTTTTAATTTATAACTAGCCCGATTTCTTCCTTTTGAGTCTCTGAATGTCCTTTCAAGAACTTTAGAAAACCGTCTAGAAAATGATTGAACATAATCCAGTAATATTGATCTTACTGGAGAAAAGATAAAGAACTATTCAAATCAGTGATTTTGTTAATTTTATTAAATAAGCCCTTCAACTAACTTAACTCACCTTTCCTATTGGTAGAAAGGTCCTTAAAATTGAAAAAAAAAATACATTCCTAGTGAAAATGTTGATACCTTTTACATTCATTTGAAATTATGCATTAAAAAATATATGCGGTCCATAAACTCAGACTATTTCATGACTGACTAACAGGTAACATGAAATGTTCTGCAAATAAACTTTTAAATGAGAAAATGAATAGTTTTGCTTCACTAAAAGTCACCTCCAATAGCTTAAGGAGCTTGAATCATAAACTTTATAACAAGCATAGGTAGGTTTTATTGACACTGAATTACGGATACGCACCCTGACTTGGCTAGAATGGAATCGGCCGGCGGAAGACCAGCCAGCCTTTATGAAACACATGTTCAATTAAAATTCAGATTTCACTCCTCCCTCCTTAGAGTACACGGAGCAGTTTGATCTATAAACAAACCACTCCCCTCCTGTAAGAAAGACTCTACCTTTATGTTCCCCTGGATTCTCTGTGGGAATGAGCAAGTCATCTGAGGTTTGTTCACGAGTCCTCTCTGTTGGCATCGGATGGTATTTTATAACATGAGGGCTTACTAGCATCATCTTCCTTTCTTTCCCACATGCATGCACACAACAGGCTAGTGAGTATTTAAAAAACCGAGTAAGACTTGAATTGTATGTCAACAACAGATATTTCTACAATGCACCTGGTTTTTCTCAGGAGCTGAAAGAGCAACTGTTTTGCTTGAATCAGGGATTTGGCCAAACTCAAGCTTCTATTTAAGTGAAGGCTGAAATGCAAAGTTGTTACATCCTTCAAATGAATGTAAGAGAAGAAAAAAAGGCAATGTCAGCATTGACATCATATACAAAGTCTCAAACTACATGTAAAACTCTCAAACTCTCTGCTTCTGAGACTGTTTTAAATTTGTAACTGCACAAAGATGCAGGATTATGTTCTATCTTTGAGGGAAGATTCAAATATATTTTTCACTGTTGTCACAATTCCACTGTATTAGAAAATTAAGTGCTGATCCATTGCTTTATTTATATTCTTATTGTTGACAGACAATGGCTTTAGTTTTTACTGAGTCTAGAACAAGTGATGTATTTATTTATTTATCCTTAAGCTTCACAAAATGATCTCTTAAACCTAAATTTTATTTAGGGAGGTCTGTGAATAATATGATAAGAGAAAGAGACTTACTGGGTGTGTGTGGGGGGGGCACCAGAATAAAGGTGGTGTTTTACCCCATAAAAGGGAATCAGTGTGAGGGAAGCAAAGAAAGTATAATGAAAAATTCATGACAACATTGTTTCTATCAGTTACACTAACACAATGTTCTGTGTGCTACCCAGCTCACTGCAGCATGGAAGAATTTGCAAAATAATTATTTCCACCCTCACAAAGTTACCTGCTGTCTTCCATGACATACGAACATGCCTTGGCTTCTGCCACCTGATATTTTAAAATAATTAATGCTATTGCTGACAGTATATTTTTTGGCACATACCTTTATTTTTTAATTATTTCACATAAAATAATCTTAGAAGTGAGAAATATAAGAAGAACACCAAAGAAATACAGATTTGAAAATGAATTTTGATCCTTGATTTATTCTTTTACCCAAAGCCCCTACTTATGGTACAATCAGAAGAACAATATGGATCTTCTGCAACAAGGAAAAAAAATCTTCTCCTATGTTTAGTATAGTTTAAATATCTGAAATGCAGAATTTATATATTCATTGGTTTGCCAATAAAAGCCTTTATAATTTTTTTGTTTTGTTTTGTTTTTCTAAACTGATCTAATTTATTATATAAGACTGTTTTCAAACATCTATTGATTCCATATTTTTACAGGAAATAACAGAGAAACTGACATGTCAGACAAATTGAGACTACCTGTATGAACTCAACTCACCTTTCTGCCTCCATGGTAGGAAACTTAGCTACATGTGAGCAATTCCTCATTTTATCTCATTGGATAAATTGTCCCTTCCACTCTAGAAAATGATCATGCATGCTCATGTTGAAATCTCCTGGCTTCTCCATTATTTATTTTCTCTTTATCCTATTATTTTTAATGTATATCTTGCTACAAACTCCTTTCCCTCAGGGTTTGTAAACAAGTTTACTTCTCACTCAGATTAAACAATCATCCTTGGATCTTTGACATTATCTCATTCCTCTCTTTTACATTTATCTTCATGGAAAACAATAGTCTACGCCCATAATGTTAGGGCCACTGTGTCCCATTCACAGCTCAAAACTTTGAGATTTGCACCAGGATTCTACAAAAATTGGTATTATGAATGGGACCAGTGCAATCCTAAGTGTCAGTCTCAAAAGCCTCATTTTAATTGACCTCTTTGGGTTACATGAAAACACTATACTCCTTTGTAGTATTCTCATCTTTTGGCTTCCATGACTTATTATTCTTCTGTTCTTCTCTATTTGGTGTGATTCCCAATCTTTTCACATCATGATGCACAGTGAAAGGGACAATATTGTAGGGCACACTGGGATGAACACTTGAGAATGCTCACGGTTGGAAAAGATGAGACCAACTTGACCTGCCTGGCTCCCCTGAAGGTTGAAGGGGGTCACTTTTTCAGCAATCTTGTAATCTATTTATAGCACAACAGTTATCTATCTCTATCCTGCAGGGCTTTTTCTTCTGAATTTCTGACTGGCTTCTAAAACTCACCAGGTCAAAGGTCAATTTGACCCCACCCCCCCACCCCCCTTAAACTTGCTTCTCATCCTATTTTGTTTTAGGGGGAAATGGTAGTATCTTCTACCAGGTGACCTGGAAGCCATCCTTGACTTGTCTTCTGTCATCACACTCCCAAACCAAACACTCTTAAATCTTTCTTGTCGGTGTCTTATCGATCTTACCTATGGACTCTAAAATAAGGATTGAACTTTAATTCTATTACAGTTTACCTGCTTTGTCTCATGATATTTCCATAAGTTGCCTTGATAAGAATATAATGAATATCATATAGAATATCCAAGAAGTCTTCACGGGTCACTGTTCTACTGATTCGAGGATCATCACCATAATATTTCCATTCTTTCTGTTAATAGGAAAAGAAACCACTTTGATGAAACTAAATGCAAAACCACTGGCATCCTTGCACCAAACTAAAAAGCTTACCTCCGTCATTTCGATTTCATGCCGTGTCAACTGGCCAATTAGAGGAGCAGCCATATGCCTGATGATAATTCTAGCATGCGTAGGGGTACCACCTCGAATGATAACTTGAGGATTATAGGTAGAGAAACCTGTCTCTTCCCGAGCCTCAAAATAGATTGCGTACTTGAGTTTGCCGCCATAGGCCATCAACTGACAAAATAAAGTGAGGAGTGATGTGTCAGATAAAGCCCCAAATGGCGTGAGTCCAAAAACAGATTTTACTTTGTTCTCCTATGACTTTGAAGTTCTTGTCCTTACCTTCCTTCCTTCAAACTGTTCTGGAAGTTTCCAATAAAAAGGTTCCAGACGGAGTTCCTGTCTCATGAGGTCCATGTGTGCAACAATCTCTGGGTGTTGAAAAACGATGCCTCTGGTCGTGGCGTGCTTCAGGGCCTCGTCCACCAGGGGCAGAATGGTCTGCTCAGGCTTCAGAGTCACCTGCGTGGGCACCGAAGCACAGCAGGGCGCTCAGCTCAAATCTTTTGGGCACCCCTTCTAAGGGGACTCTTAGGATCGCACTGGGCCCATTCATAATACCAGTTTTTGTAGAATCCTGGTGCAAATCTAAGTTAGGGACTGCGTGTCTCTCTGCAGCCCCATTCTCGTTCTGATGAGAAATAAAACTTGTGCATCGTGAGCCACCAGGACAGGGGATGAGTCTTTCTGCCTTTTTGCACAGTGAAAACTACAACATCCGTGAAAATTGGTCTTTCACACTAATAAAAAGTAGAACTTAAAAGTGGGAAGAGTTAGAGAAAAATGAAAGTAAGAATGAACACGCTGCCACCCTAAAAGGCAGCGATTCTCTAAGGCTGGTTCGAGTGAACGTGCAACAAGTCCTGGTTCTCGTGACTGCCTTAGCACCTGCCTGCATTCATGCTCTGGTGCCCTCACTCCCCAGAATGCAGCTGCTGCCCATCCCCCAAACATAATGCTTCGGTTACAACGTCTCCCTTTCTCACTGGGCATCTATTTCCTTATCAACAATAAATGAGCTATTTTTAGGAGGGAAAATAAAAGGCATTTATCGCAACTGTCTAATGTCACACGGCCCCAGTTGTAAATGTGCACAGGGGAAAAGCTTACTTAAATGTTTCACCATTGCCTCCTCCCCCTCAGTGCCTGGCTGACAGACACCAGCAGGAACTGACATTACACCATGACGTGGCTCAGCGGTTCCTTACTCACCCACGTACGGATCAGGCCTTTTGCTTCAGAGCACTGGGTAGTAACCCCGAAACAATAGCAGTTGCTGCAGCCTAGTGGGTTCTTGGCATCAAGTCCAAATGTGCCCGGCCGGCACCTATCACAGTGGACACCTTCTACGTTCACCTGAAGGAAGAGGAGAGTCCCTCAGGGTCAATGATGAAGTTAAGAGAGAAATCAACTTGAGAAGGAGTAATGCTTCTTCTTAATGAACCAAAAAGGAACACTGAGTATTAGACTCACATCTCAAATGGCATATGTAGTTAATTTCCTTGTTAGGATTTCAGAAGTCTAAAAAAGGCTTTATTTATACATAAATACATTGCAGAGGCTACTGTACATTGGTCTTAAAATCTAAGCAACACATTTCCTAATATCCGCTGTGAACAATATGAAAGAGTCATGAGAATTTCAAAAGCAAAACAGAAACACTGATTCCCAGACAGTGGTGTGATACAAAGTTGTAAAAAACAGGCAGGGTGTTAAAATAGAGGGCTTATAGAATTATCATTATGTAGCGTATATAAGCACATGGAATGCATATTAAATACAGTGTGTAATCATCGTATGTAATAATGCAGCACTGGACTTTGTGTTTTGTCTGGGGACTTCAATGGCAAGGGCTGCCATTTTCTTAAATTCTGAAGACTATTTTAATAATCACTCCCAGGATTTCATTTTCCTATGTCCTCTGTCCCTCTTTGCATAGACTTTTTTCTTGAAAAGCTACCTCTGACACAGTCTTAACAGCATTTATCCTGGGATTGATTTTTCAGAAATATCTAGGTGGGGGAGAATCCCTCTTATCTTTTTTAATTGGCTGTTTTTCTACATCATTTAACAATATTAAGGAGAGCTGGATTTTGCACATAGTCGCTGTTTGTTATGTCAGTGTTTATACATGATGAAATTTTACTGAACTTCCACAGCAACGAATATATTTTTCGGTGTACAGTGACTGTGGATTAATTTGAAGAGAAATGGTTTTTTAGAAGCCTTATTATCTAGCTGTGATTTTCCTCTGATGATGTTTAAGAGAACTGTCATTTCTTTTCTTCCCAAATTATTCCTGTTTAAGCAAAGCAAATATGTAAAGAGAAATTTAACTTTACCATTAAAAATGTACCATCTCTATCAACTGGAAACAAAGTTGGATTTGGGTGAAAAACAAGTTCTTAAAGAGCAGTGCTTATCTGTATGCTAATGAACATATATGAATAAACATTGTGTCTGGCAATGAATTTTTGTCTCTTTGTTTAATGTAGTGAAGCATGAATGAAGTTAAAAGTGAGCAACGGAAAGAGAACCCGGGGAAGGTTTTCATTTAGTGTATTTCGGCAGTACACACCTTACAGGTGCACTGCCCAGTCTGATCAACACAGGAGCACTTTTCAGTCTCTGGGTCACAGGTCCTGTCGTCAGTCCCGGGCAGGAAGCACTCGCAGGGCCTGCAGTGAGGGTAGTTCCAGTGGCCTCGGTTGCACTCTGTACATTTGGCACCGGAGAATTTGGGGTGACAGCTGCATTGGCCCGTGTTTATATTACATTGGAAATCCAAGGATCCCACTGTGCTGCAGTTACAAGCCTATGGAGGAGATAAAAACAGCAACCGTTAACACCATTTCATGGGAAATAGCTTAAAATTTTAATTCGAGTGTTTCTATGCTTCCATTAAACACATATTCATCATGTGTCTATTATATGCTTTGTACTGTGCTAGTTTAGTCGCTTGGGAAACATCAATGAACATAACATTAAAATTGCTTCCTGCATTTACTAAAATAGATGAGTGTCTAGAAACCATAATCCTATTGAATACGAAAGAAAATGTGTGGGGTTTTTTTCTGTCTTTTTGTGGCAAGGAGGAGGTAGGTATGGGTTTTTCTCAACCACTTTTTGTTATGAAGATTGAAATTTAGACAGTCATTTTACCTTATCATCTCATTTTTATAGAATTTACAGAAATTAAGCTGTAAAGAGACTTCTCTCACAATGTAACAGAGGGAGACAAGTGTATATATATATATACACATATATATATGTATGTATATATATATATATATATATATATATATATATCAGGATAAAATAAGAATTATTTAATAGGAGAACTACAGAAGTCTCTGAACATACAGAGAACCCCAAACCAGATTTGGGGAAATCAAGAGAATTCAGGGAAGTGACATCTAGCCAGGATGTTGTTTTCCGGCATTTTGTTTTGCAGACAAGCCTGATTTGAGGTGTTTTGCTGGTAGCCTATTTTCTTCTTCCTAGGCATGCATAGGATTGTTCTCTTTATTTATGAAATTCAAAATTTTGTTAGAATTTTTAAAAGTTTGAGTCTTTTTAATTAATTTACTGGAATCTGATGAGTTCTTTCAGTTTGAGAACAACAGTATTTTTTTATTTAAATTTATTTTTGATATTTACTTCTGTCCTAATTTACCCATTTGCTTCCTCAGGATCACTTTCAATTTTTAAAGTACACCGCTTTTGTCAGTCTGCCCGACCTGTGATATCCTAATGTTCTCTACAGCCATTTTCCTACTTGCCTCTCAGATTTGTTGACCATTTTACAGTGGTCAACAGCGAAAATTCCATTGCATGTATATGCTACCAATGCATTTTTAATTACACTATTGTATTTTTAGCTGATTTTCAATAATTTATTTCATCTCACTCAGTTTCAAACTGTGTCTTTTTGTCTTACTTTCTTTTAAGTCTTTCTGCTCTTGATTTACAGAGCTCATCTCTCATTACAATTTAATGAAAATGCCAATTTAGGATTTTGGAATAAGTCATTTTCAGAGATCAGCAGTGGCAATGATCAATCTACTATCTCTGAGCTGTAAATTCCCTCCCTCCTTGTCCTGCTTTATGATACTGTGGTATCATGTCAATGTAGACATTTCTCTGTGATTGGGTAGCAGAACGTTAGGCTTAGTCAACAGTGGGCCCTGGAGAAACCTAATAAGGCCACAGTGGTGGGAAGACACTTCTGTCCTGGGTTCTGGTTCTTCATTACTATTGTCATTATTACCATTTACTATTTAATATGAGAGCCCAGAAGCCCAGAAAGAATCGCAGCTGTGCCCTCAGGCCACTCTCTTCCCACAGGCAGCTTTCTGAGTAGCTTTGGTCTGCACACATCCTCGGACCATGACAAGTAGCTTCAGTATGCTCATATCCTGAAATAATGGTGGACAGCATCTATAGATCAGCTACTTGCCCACAATCTCTGTTTACCCTCACTCAGCCTAGAAATAGTAGCTACTTTTGTACCTGTTACTTCAGGTCCCCTATATCCTTCCTTTATGCTTTTTCAGGAACTAACTACCTTTAACCAGTTAACAATTCTTTATATTCTACTTCCCCTGTTTAAATAAACTGTTATGGTTTCTGTCGCCCAAGTAAGTCCTGACTTGGTACCCACGTGGGTACCATCTTTCTTTGTGTCTGAGTTTTCCACCATGCAATGTTTGTATGTCATCAATGACCTGATTCTTTTTGGTGCTGTTTTATTATCCTTCTCAGATTTATATCTGTATAGCTCTATAGCAGACTTGTATGCATTTCAACCTGCCAAATTCCCAGATCCAAGTCTGGCTGGATACCCCTTTGCATTTCTCCCATTTTCATTGCTTAGCTTCATTCTTATATCCACTACTATTGGGGATCTTCTTGCCTCTGCTCTTCCCAAGAGTAGTTTACTTATGAGTCTACTCTTTCTAGGATGTGATGTACAATCACCAGCTTCCATCTATCATCTCTTTCCTGTCCAAATGTTTGGTGAAATATCTTCCCAGATTCTGATATTAAAGTAATCATCAGGCCTTATTATTTTTGATGTCTTTATGAGTAAGTATTTTTCTGTCCTCACTGCTATCCAGTTTAAAAAAAAATGCTACTGAAAGTTATTTTAAGCCCAAAGATCCAAAATATGATTATTTATTATATTATAAACATGGACATAGTTTCCTAAGCATAGAATAACCCATTGCTGTCACCCCAAGTAACTCATCCTTATAAGAACATCAGATGTAAAATGAGATTTCAAAATAAGAATAATTAGGGGTGCCTTGGTGGCTCAGTCAGTTAAGCATCTGACTCTTGATTTTGGCTCAGGTCATGATCTATGAGGTTGTGGGATGGAGCCCCATGTCAGGCTTCATGCTCAGTGCAGAGTTTGCTTGTCCCTCTCCCTCCCCCTGCTCTCTCTTTCTTTCTTTCTCTCTCTCTCTCTAAAATAAATAAATAAATAAAATCTTAAAAAAAAGAATAATTCTTTCACTTAAATGATTTTTCCTTGACTCACTTAAATAAAATGGGCCATAATCAGAAACAGAAAATTATGATATATTATAGAAACTATATACATGTAATATATTTTAAAATGTCTCATGAGACATTCTTATCCTTTAACTAAAATATGAAGTGTCTGCTACCCAATTTATTATATAATACCAAAGCACTAATTCTTAAAGACTAGATGACAGTCCAAGTAGACATTGGGGCCTTTCCAAATCAGGAAGTTTATTTAGGAAGTTATAGTGGAGAATAAAAGGGACCATTAACCATATGTTTAGATAGTTCTATAGCCAACATCAAACTTAAATCATAATTAGATGTAATGTTTGTTTAGCAATAGAGGATTTATGCACTATTCCCCTGCTAGTGAAAGGTGGCAGGCTTTGTATTCTACTTCAGTGAAATCTCAAATGATGTGTGTGCTCACACTTCAGCACAGAGAAATTACCCATGGCACAAAGGAAGCTATAAATCTCAAATCACTGTTCATTTAGATAATAATCATCCAATTTTTTTCAATAGTAGAATATATGCTCATAAATATTTGTGAGGACTCTATGAATTTTTTTTGTAATTGTTCATAATGATGAAGTGTGTAGCTATTCAGAAATTCAGATTTTGAACAGTGGTTCCAAATAATCAAAAATTTTCAATCAACTTCAATCAACATAATGTTTATTCAATGACCAGTAAAAATAATAGTATCAAACATAGAACTACTTTTTTTTTTTTTTAAGGAAACTTGGTCTATATTCCATTTTGATTTATATCCAGAGTAGACATCAGCTTTAATTTCAGGAGATTATTAGAGTTTGGCCACATCACAAGATTTTGTGGATAGAATGGAACCCTTTTAAGTTTCCTTGGGTTTATTCAAGAGTCCAAGGGATGGGTAGATGCTTGGATTCAAAGTTGAAAATGTAAAAGTCAGTCATGGAAACGGAGAGCACTGTTCATACTCACAAAAAGCTTTGGAACTCTTGATAAGTTTTTGTTTTGTTTCCAAAAATGTATTTCAAACTTAATAGTGCCATTGGCACTAGAAAAATGAATATCCTGTCTAGTTTTTATTTAATCATACCACTAATTGAAGTCATATATCTGAACGTCCTTGAACAATCACCAATACTCTTGTTTTCCTCCAAATTATGTATTCTGGGCCAGTGTATTCAAATGCCTTATCATATATGTAAAGATGATTAGACCCTGCATGTGTGCTAAGTGAGCAGAAAAAATGGTTTATATCTCTATTTGGTACTACCGTGGAGTCAAACAGGCCACATCTGGCCATCATGTTCTAATATTCCTCAACCCAATGTGACTGATTGGAATGACTCTCGTTAACATCAAAATGCCCTTATTGCTCTTAATGGACACCGGTCAACCCTAATCCTATTCGTCCGTCCTCTGTGTTGCATTTGATACTAAAGAATATTCCTTCTTTTTAAAGAGTCTTTTATTTAAAGCACTTACATGTTTATCTTCTCTCTTTTAAGCTGTTAAACTACAAAACCAAAAACTAAAAAATGAAAACTAAGAAACAATTATTTTCAGACAGTGGATGTCAGGAAGCACAGGACTGTGATTTCTGAGAGAAGGAAAGCAAATGAGGCAGGGCATGAAGGAAGTTTCTAGGCTGCAACCCAAAAAGGGGGAACCCAAATAAAGCCAGCACTATAGCTGGATTGAGAAACACAGAGTTTGGAGAAGCTGAGATAAAATTTATGGGGCCAATAGAATATGTGTCTAAAAAACGAGAAAGTCACACACAGAGAGTATTCCAGAGATCTGCAGAAGGGTCTGCTTGAATCTTTGGCGGAGTACTGATCTGTGTATGCATGGGATAAAATTCTATGTGGCTGAGGGAAAACAAAAACAAAAACAAAAAACATTGGAAAGCCATAGCCTGAAAAAATTCCTAGAGCTCACAGAAAGCTTGAAATAATTCACATTCCCAACAGCCAGAGTAGAAAGACACAGTAATGCACTAGGTAGTGTTCTCAATGCACTTAGCCCCTTAGTAGTAGAGCTAAATGACCCCTGGATTAAAGCCTGCTCAAGACCCTTGCTAACTAAACTAAACTTACCAAAAACTTAAAAGCAAGGCTTAAAAGGATCCAAATGATCACTGAGTAATTAATCTGTTTGCCAAGATGAAGTTCAATACTCTTTAAAGGAATACAAGGAAAGCCAGCCAACATGCAACAATGAAAAATGTACACCTGTCATCTAAATAAAAATTATTGGGCATGGAGAGAAGCAACAAAATATGATTCATAACCAGGAGGAAAAACAACCATTAGGAATAGTATTGAAATAAAAGAAATGGTAGAATTAGCAATCATATTGCAAAAGCTAGTATTTACAAATATAAATATTCTAGAGAATAAATGGAAATGTGAATATAATGAGGAGAGAAATGAAAGATATAAAAATATCCAAGTGGAATTTTTCCAGATGAAAAATTTGAAATGAAAAAAATACAACCAACTAGATTAAAAACAGATTAGACACCGCAGGAAAAAAAA
Source organism: Mirounga leonina (assembly GCF_011800145.1). Taxonomy (NCBI): domain Eukaryota; kingdom Metazoa; phylum Chordata; class Mammalia; order Carnivora; family Phocidae; genus Mirounga; species Mirounga leonina. The sequence continues at coordinate 82,244,965 of NW_023270807.1, read as the reverse complement.
TATCAGTAGATTTGGACACTTAACCATAGAAACTATCAAAAACAAATAATACAGAAAAAATGAGAATGAAAGAATGAACAGAATCTCAGTCAGCTGTGAAAAAATACCAAGTGGAGCAACATATACATAATGAGTTCCAGAAGGAGACATGGGGGTAAAGAACAGAAAAGTATTTGAAGAAATAGTGGCTGGAAATTTTCCAAATTTAATAAAAACTGTGATCCCACAGATCCAAAAGGTCTAACTCACCACATGAGAAATAAACAAGAAAACCATAAAAAGATGGCATAATCAAATTGTTAAAAATCAGGATTTAGGATTTTATACCTAGAAAAAATATCTTTGAAAACTGATGGAAAAATACTGTTTTTGAACATAAAAAACTGAAAGAATCATTGTCAGTAGACCCGAAATACTAGAAATAACAATAGTAATAATTAGCGATGTATCTAATGGAAAAAGAAACAAGATATGAAACAGAAATTTGTACACAAAGGAATGAAGAGCACAGGAATTGATACATGTGTGGAAAAACAGAAAAGCAGCATTTTTGCCTGGTTTAAACTGGCTATTTATTTAAAATAACTGACTATTTAAATCAAAATCATAAGATTATATTGTAGGATACATAATATAGAGAAGTAAAATGTATGACAACAATAACATAAAGGACAAGAAAGGGAGTGACAAAGGATAAAAAGGGAATTAGAGGTCTACTCTTATAAGGTCTCTATGCTTAATATAAAGTGTATACTATTATTTTAAGATACATTATGAAAAGTTAAGATGTACATCCCTAGACAAAGACAAAAAACATAAAATAGGTATAGTTAATAAGTCAAATGTGAAGATAAAATATAATTATAAAAATTACTCAATCCAAAATAAGACAAGAAAAGAAGAAAAAAGAAGGCAAGAGCAGATAAGGCAAAGCAAGCAGCAAAATGTGGACTTAACACAATCATACTGATAATTACATTAAATGGAAATGTGTTAAATAATTCAATTAAGATCAGAGCAACAACAAGGATTTAAATATACTCTATCTAAAAGAAACATATTAAAATATTTAAAAAGAGATGGAATTAATGATGGTGTGGAAAAATGTAAACCAGACAAATAGCAATCAAAAGAAAGATCGAACCATGGCTATATGATTATCAGAAAAAATTTTCTTCAGAAGAAGAAACATTACCCAGGATAAAGAGGGACATTTCGTATTAATAAAGGCATCAACTTTTCAAAAAGACATAATAATCCTAAGTGAGTATACACCTAGTATTATCTATCCAAAATACATGAATCAAAACCTGAGAGAACTGAAAGAAAAAAATAGACTAATCATAAGTATAAACACCCTCAGTTATTAATAGAATACGTATGCGTAAAAATCATTAGGGATAACTGACTTTTATAGAAGATTTCATCCAATGATACCAGAATATGCATTGTTTGCTAGTACATTAATCGACATGGACACTACTATGAGACATAAAACAAATATGTAAATTCAAAAGAACTGAAACAATACAAAATGTTATATGTATTATAATACAGATATAACAGAAAGATACAATATACTTCTAAATAATCAATGTATCACAAATAAATAATAAAATAAATAAGAAGATTTTAACGATGAAAATTTAAACAACATATCAAAATGTGTGCGATGCAACTAAATTAGTGCCTGGAAGGATATTTATAACATGAAATGCTTATATTAATAAAGAAGAGCAATCTCAAGTCAATGATCTAAGCTTTCATTTTAAGAAACTTGGAACAAAAGAGAAAATTAAACTCAAAGTAAACAAACTGAAGGAATTGTTATTTTTTGTTATCAAATTCATTGATTAAAGCTGCTCATATTATTTTCATATTATTCTTTTAACATATGCAGGATCCCCATGATGTTCCGTCCTTTATTTCTGATTTTGATTATTTCTTTCCTCTCTTCTTATTTTCTTGATCAATCTTCTTAGAGTATTACCAACTTTATTAATAATTTCAAAGAACCATTTTTTTGGCCTCATTGTCTTTTTCTAAAGTATTTTTGTATTCATTGTTTTTCATTGATTATGCAAACTCCTTTAGAAACTATGAGGAAGGAATACTTCCCAATCTATTTCATGAGGCTAGCAATACCCCAATAACAAAACTAGATAATAAAACTACCAAAAAACCCCCAAACTATGAACCAATATTCCTATGAACAGAGAACCAGAGATCATTAACAAAATGCTAGCAAACATAATCTAAAATAATTTAAAGTAGATAATCCCTCATGATCAAGCAGGATTTATCTGAGGATTGTAAAGTTGGGTCAACATTTGAAAATGAATTAATATGATTTACCATATTAACAGCTGAAAAAGAAAAATTATACGATCATCTAAATAGATGTAGAAAATGCATTTGACAATATTGGACATATATTCTTGATAAAAGTACTTAATAGACCCAAGAACATGAGGAACATCCTCAAACTGATAAAGAGCATCTGTAAATAAAATACAGCTAGCAAAATTCTGAATTATAAAAGCCTGAATGCCTTCTACTTCACGTAAGGAATAAGGCAAGGATATTTGCTCCCAGCACTGCAAGTCAACATTTTACTCCAATATGTCAAGAAAATGAAATAAAAGTTACATGGATTGGAAGGGAAGAAGTAAAACTCAATTTGCAGATGGTATGATCGTCTACATAGAAAATCCTAATGAATCTACCAAAAAGTAACTAGAATAAGCTTAGCAAGCTTGCAGTATAGAAAATTAATATATAAAAATAATTGAATTTTTCTATGCTGGCAACAATGGGAAATTGAAATGAAACAAATAATAACATTTTGTAAAAAATATGAAACACAATGATAAATTTAACAGAACACGTACAAGACTTGCACACCAAAAAGTATAAAACATTGCTGAGAAAAAAAAATTATAGAAAATTAAATTAAAAATTATGTCATATTCATACATTGGAAGATGCAATATTCTGAAAATGTTGATTTTTCCCAAATTGACCTGTAGATTCAATGTAATCCCAATCAAATTCTAGGAGGCTTTTAATAAAGAAATTGATAAGCTGCTTTAAAAATTTATATGGAAATGCAAAAGATCTAATGAACCCAAAAGGTATTGGAAATGAAAAGCAATTGCAGTTTACACCACATGATTTTACACTATGCTAGAAAGCTGCAGTGATCAAGACAGTACTGTGTTAGTCCAAGGATAGACATAGATCAACGAAACAGAATAGAGTTCAGAAATGTATGAGGGACATATAAGGTCATTTTATTTTGACCAAAGTAATTCAATGGGGAAGAAGAACAATCTTTTCAAAAATGATGTTGGAAAAATTGGATATCCATTAAAAAATGAAATTTGACCATTACCTCAAACCATACAGAAAAATTAATGAAAATGGAATGTGGACCTAAATGTAAAAGCCAAAACTATAAAACTTCTTGAAGAATACATAGGAGAGGTATCTTTAGATCTTGACTTAAGCAAATATGTATTTCTTAGAAAATAAAAAGGATGCCATGAAAGGAAAAGATAATAAAAACAGTCTTCATAAAAATTAGATGATGATACTAGAGAGGGAATAAAATGCAAGCTGTATAGTGGGAGAAAACAGTTATAGAACATATATATGTTAAAAGACTTGCATCTAGGATATATAAAGAACACTTACAGCACATTACTGAGAAAACTTACAACCCCAAATAGAAAAGATTTGTATAGACACTTCACCCAAGAAGATACATCAATGGTAAATAAATAAAATCATTCCCAGTATCATTGGACATTAAAGCAATGCAAAGATATAAAAAAATACCCAACTGAATGCTTAAAATTTGTCAGAGTCCTAAGTGTTGGGAAGGATGTGGAGTATGCTTGTGACGAGAAATGAAATCATACATCTCTACCTATGCTTTTGACTTATACACTGCTGTTCATAGCAAAATTATTCATAATAGCCCCACACTGGAAACGACCCAAATGCCCATTAAATGGTAAATAAACAAACCAGTCATAGCATATCAGCTAATGTAAAATTATTAAACAATTAAAAATAACAAGCTACCGATAATAATGCAACAGTATGCATGAATCACAAAGGCATTATACTCAGGAAGCCAGACCAAAAATAATCCCCCAAACAAACAAACAAACAAACCCCAAATGACAACATGCAGTATGGCTCAATTTATATGAATTTGTAGAAATAACATAACTACGGTGATAGAAGGAGAAATAGTAGTTTCCTGGTGCTGATTGAGGGGTGAGGGGAAGTTGACTACAAGGGACCAAAAGCCCGGTTACACAACTGTAATCACTGGTCAAAACTCATCGCTTTAAGTGAGTGAATTGTATTTTATTTAATTAATATCTCACAAAACACTGACAAAAATCCTGAACTCATCACCTTTCCTACCTGAACCTGAGTCTCCTATAATCCCTCTAGCAGTAAATAATACCCTCATGTAATTTCCTGAAAAGCGAAACCCAGGACTCGTCCTTAAGACGTCTCTTTCTTAGCCTTCAAATCTATGAGTTTACCAAGCCATTCCAGCAGTAAAACAGCCTACTCCCTCTGTCTTCATGGAGGCTCACTGACTGGGTGCACGCTTCTGTGATCTCTCACCAATATAACTGCAATAGCTACTATGTATGTAATATATATTATGTAATCTGGTCACGCCAGTTTCTATGGTAGTCCCACGGGAAAAATGAGTCTTTCAAGCTAAAGGCTGTTAATATAACTCCACAGAATCCTCTCAACTGCTTCTTGAAAATTGAAACCTACTCATAATTTGGGGCAATTACTGTAGATTTTTGGCAAATTGCTTTAGTTTGTTCCTAATTTCCTTGTACTTTGCAGATATTTCACTGGGTTTCAGTATGAAGTTGCTGCTGTTTCTGGTTTTATTATAATTTTTCCTCTGTTTTTGTAGGTATCATGAATGAAGATACACAAATGTGTACTTACTTCATCATATTTCCCACAAGTAAAATAGAAGATAATGATCAGTATCTCCAGTCAATCTATACTGATAGTTCTATACTGATTTATAATATAATATCGGCTTTTGATTTCTCCAGCTAGAAAGCTTTAACAAAATAAAAAAAAATTCTTAAAGCATGATCAGATAAAATAAAGCAATTAACTCACCTTACAACCAGTGGTGATGCTGTGGCCCCAGGTACTAGGCGCACATTTAGAACATTTCTCTCCAATGGTATTGGGAGGGCAAATGCACTGACCAGTCTTGGGATCACAATTATTTCCCAGATGGGAACAGTCACAAGCTTCACAGGTGCAAGGGAAAAAATTGTAAAATAGTAAAAATTTGATAGAGAGTACTGAATTTATATTGGGATTTGTGTTGTTATATTTTCCATATTATGATTAAGGATCCTTGAAAGTGAAAACTTACCTCGTTCATCTTTTATATCACAGTGAGGTGTTTTTCGCAGAGGAGTTGATCAATAAAATTTCATTGCATTGCTTTTAATAATTTCAAAAGGTAAAATATTTTTAGTTTTTCAACTAAGTTTAAAGAAGGAAGTGGACTCTCAGATTCTATGCTAACTGTATCTAGATACTATAAAGTTCAAAATTTAGTTTCCATAGTTATTCTAAGCTCATAACTAATTTTTCTATGCTGTATAGATTAATATTTCCTTCCTGTTAATGACTCTGTTTTGCACTAAAAACCAATAAGCTCAACAGGCTTCTTAAATTCAGTATAGTTGCCACACATCAGGATATTTCAGTTCTACAAAAATTTAAAACAGCTGAGTTATGTAACAGTGTGTATATGTGTGTGTGTATGTGTGTATACGAAGGTATTTGAATTTTATTTACCACCTGTCTATTCTTTCCAATATATTTTTTCATTTTCTTAGCTATGATATACGAAGAGTAGAAATTCTCAAAGAATGTGAAAATAAGATTTGAAAAAAAAATTTCAGAGGCGTTTCAAAGTCATCTAAGATGAGAAATGGACTCTAATAATATAGCTATTAAGTAGCTGTAGTTGACTCAGTTAGTATGTTTTAGTGCAGCATTTCAAACTGAAGTGAAAGCACGGGGAGAAACACCACCAGATACTCTGATTCAGACAGAAGACTAATGTTCTAAGAAACCTTTGCATTGGTTATATGATCATTAAATCTTTAAATGAAATACATTTAGAATGTTTGATTAAGTTCAACTTTTAAGGGATCACAATTATCATTGTTCACAGCATTCCATACCAGCTGTGAAAAATGTTTAGTATAATATTGGTCCTAAACACCAAATAAAGGTTAGCTGTTGTTTTTGTTATTATTATTGTTGTTGATAATTTTAAGTCAAAGGATTTATTTTGTATGTACCATTTGTTAAGAAGAAAAATAGTTCACATTATGTTCAAATTTATGTGCTAAAAAAAGTCTTGGGACGGTTTGAGTCGTTACTTGCAAATAGAAATTCTCTGAGCGGTTCTTCAATGGAATCATAAAACTGAGTAGGGAAAAGACTTGAATCATTAGCTAGCTTTTCCCTGCCTAAACAGAATGTTTACCATAATTTAGAATACTAATAAACACTGATAATCATAATAGTGATAAACACTTACATGGTGCCTACAGGCCAGGCAGTACTCTATTTTATAGCCATTAACTCAACTAATTCTTACAAAAACCATGAGATAGATATCACTGTTTTCTTGATTTAATAGATGAATTTTGTAGAGAGACAGCAAGACCCAGTCACTCAGTCAAGGTCACATAACTAGTTACCCGTGGAGCCACTAAACTGATCCAAGCTATTTTGTGGAAGTCATACCCTCGACCATAATGCTATCCTGTCTGTTTGGGGCTGTTTTCTATCCTATTTCTCTGGATTTGAATGCTAACTAAGTTTGCATTTCTAATGTTATCACCATTTCATAATTTTGAATAATGTTCTTTTTTAACTTAAAATTTCTGGTAGTGGGTACATTTGAATGCACAGTATCATTTCATTAAATCACATCAACTGAACATGTTAGTAGGAGTTGGATTTAAAGAACAGTAAAGGGTGCGTGGGTGGCTCAGTTGGTTAAGCGACTACCTTCGGCTCGGGTCATGATCCTGGAGTCCCGGGATTGAGTCCTGCATTGGGCTCCCTGCTCAGGGGGGAGTCTGCTTGTCTGCTTCTCCCTCTGACCCACCTCCCTCTCATGCTCTCTGTCTCTCATTCTCTCTCTCACAAATAAATAAAATCTTTAAAAAAAAAAAAAAAAAGAACAGTAAATTTTAGGGGTGACGCGTTGGCTCAGTTGGTTGGGTATCCAACTCTTGGTTTCCACTGAGATCATGGTCTCAGAGTCCTGGGATCAAGCCCTGCCTTGGGCTCCGCGCTCAGCTTGGAGGCTGCTTGAGATTCTTTTCCCCCTCCATTTTCCTTCCCCTCTGCTCCTCCTCCTGTTCATGCTCTCTCTCTCTCAGATGAATGAATGAATGAATGAATAAATAAATAAATAAAATCTTAAAAAAAACCAATATATTTTAAAATGCAGCATTATAGTTTTTAGTATATATAGATATTGACTTAGAGATCACATATAGATTCTTAGAAGATCTACAATTATGACTTTCAGAATAACATAATGGCTTATCTTTATGATACAAAGTGTATATTGAAAGTGATTGAGAATATCTAAAAGGTAACAATTTGAAATTTTACTCCTGCCACTTCTTACATAAATTTGCTACAATAGTCAATAATAATGTTTTAAAATCTTACCACGTATTTATCATGGTACTGAAAGTAGAGGAGTATCATCAGTGTTGAATCAGTGAGTTTAGTAAGCAAAGGTGATACTCAATCTAGTGAATGTTGGAATAAGGGTCAATTCCAAATTAGTGGCAGTGTTCAATCTTCACTTTCATCTGCAGTATGCTAATTCCTATTTTCTTAATTCATGATTTGTGGGAAGAACATGAGAACACTGCTTGTGGGAAATCATGGTTAGAAACCTTCCCGCATTTCCCCAAGAACTAGCAAATACCTAGTGCAAATCTGTTTCTTTCTTGGAACATCATAGTTTTCAAGGCACATGAAAGTAGATGACAACATATTTTTTTGTACCTGAAAATGGTATTCACTTCTCTGATCCTTGTACCAATTTTGCAATAGGAAAAGGGAACGTTGAACTGTATTAACTTGAGAGTGAAGTTTACACTAAGAGAACACTGGCAAAAGAAAAACTGAACATTTGACTTTCAGGCTACAGTAGCCTTTGAGTGAGGGACTGGCGGTCACACAGGAAGGGACACAGCAGAATTGGGACCTGCTGATGGATTTTTCATTGACTACTCGCAAGCAGTTATTTATGGGGTGATGTTTCAAACTGTGATATATTTCGTTTGTTAGTTTATTTAAAATAAATATACATTACTTATTAGTTTAAATATTTTGGATCATGTATTTGTTGTCAAGGTGCCTATGCTTTCAACCCTGGGAATGCAGAAGAAGGAACTGTTACAGTTGCCAAAATGCCAGAACCAGAGAATGAATGTGTAGGGCTTAGTCTTATTTACAGACCTGTGCAGCCTCCTTCTTGGAAGTTGAAATAGCCATGGGCACAGCGGTCACATTTCTTTCCTGTCACTCCAGGCTGGCACCAACACTGACCACTCTCTTCACAGTCGAATGATTTAGACCCAAAGGAATTGCAATTGCAGGGAACACACCCCCTTCCTGATTGTAGGCCAAAGGTTTCAGGCTGGCATAGGAAAGGAAAGAGAAAAATTAAATTTAAATCAATTAGTTCGTTATGAAACAAGATGTACAATATCAAGAGATGAGACAGGAAAGAGGAATCTATGGGTTGTCGAGGTTCTTCACTGATGTTATGACAATGAGGTTACAGTTTAATCTAATGGATCCTTTTCTACAAAATCCAAAAAGAAGAGTACGAGATTACTTTAAAATTTTATCAAAGTTAACAGCAGAATTAGGGTACTATCCTTTATGTCGGCTATATTTTCACCAGTTTTTCCCTATACTTTCCAAGATTTTAACAGCAATGTGGAACTAAGCTATGGGGTGTTACTTATATTTTAATTGAAAAATTTACTTGCTTCATTCCTAATAATCCGAATTGATTAATTTTAGACCTTATGAACTCCTCTACTTGTTAAAAATGTTTCTGATATTACTGACCAGAAGCCTACAGTTAAAATAAATGTTTTTCTTCTAATATTTGATCTAATTTTTGTCATCTCTCCATAAATCTAATTATCATTCTAGAGATTACTTTATAAATATAACTTACAGATTTATGTCTATGCTGACAAAATAATTGGTTTACAAACATCTAGTTTCTTGGGTTTCATTTTAACAACTGAAATTGATTTGAGAGAACACACATCAAAGCACCAGATTAGGTAGATGAAAGGAAACCTTTATTCTCTGATGAGTTATTCCTAGGCATATCTCTTATCTATGCATAACAAATAACTTTCTATGATCGGTTTTCATTACTAGCTTTGGCTTGAAATACATGTTATCTGACCTAGAGTGACTATGTTAGAAAGTGTGGATGGATTAAAAATTACCTCTACTAGAAAAGTGAAAAATGCACATCCTATTTAAAGTACAACAGGGTTGTATTTTAAAATATGAAGTGTGTCACATCATTATGATATTTTAATCTGAAAAATTAGTCTTTTAGTTCTTTGTAAAAAATAATTCCTATTTTGGATTATTAGACTTAATAGTTACTTCCTGGTAAGAATAAATCTTGCTATTTAATGGGAGCCACCCAAAGAGAAACAAATAAGGCTCATTACATATTTTTGCCATTATTGTTAACAGTATGAAAAACAGTTCTAGAAAACAAAATCACACTGAAAATTACTCTCTTAAAATTACTATAGCTAAGAACAGTTTTGGTTTTTAAATATAAAATGGGTTGATTGAGTTTAACAATCATTTAATCTTTGTATTTACTGCTGGCTTTATTTTTATTTCCAGTTCAAATTCAGATGTCATCATATGATTAAAGAAGAAAGTGTGTTTGTGGAATCACTATATTGCACACCTGAAACTAATATAGCACCATATATTAACTCTACTGGTACTGAAACAGAATTTAAAAAATAAAGAAAGAAGAAAGTATCAGTTCTACCAAATGACTTAACACACAATTTTGAAATTAAATTTCATTATATAAGGAATGATTAAGACATATAAGATTTTTATTCATAAAAAGCAACTAGCTGTAAAATTCTGGATACCTGACCTAGAGAAATAATGAGAAATTGGGAAAATGGTTAAAGTATGAGCATGCCCATTACAGTATTATTTATGAGAGTAACTTCCCAATGTTAGAGAGAAAGTTGAATAAATTAAATTATGATACATTCATGCTATGAAATAATACGCCATCATTAAAGTCCTGTTTTGAGGCAGTTTTAATGATAGGAATATGCTTAGGACATAGCATTATGCAAAATTTCAAAAAGCAGAATACAAAATTATATACACACTATTATTCCAATTATATACCTATAATGACACACACACCACTCAGGCACACACAAACAGAAACATACATAGAAAAAAGACTAGAACATACTACATTAAAATGGTTTTTAAAAATCCGATTCATAAATATATTTGTATTTCTTATGCAAAGTATTTTGCATTTATTTCCTAAATTTTCTTGACTTAGAAATCTGAATTGTAGAGAAAATACTTTTTCATCTTTATTTCCTAAATTTTTCTTCGCTTGGCATATCTATATATCTTTAATGGATATATCTATATAGTGTTAAATGAACTTCCAAATCATAGTTATTATGAAAATTCCAAAGTTCATTATGTAAAACATATGTAAGAAGAAATATCTTTACCATACTTTTCAAATACTTAAATAATGTAATTTTAAAGAGTTAAATTACACCAAAACAAATAGAAACAAATTTCAGCAACAAAATTTTAATAAATTTGATGTACAAAAATTTAATTCAGAAATTAGGGAAAATCTCTGTAGTAAACAAATTCAAAAGTAGACATTCCTAGTCAGTAATCGAGATTAACGAGGTAAAATGAACATGGGAGACAGTCCCTATCCAGTGTCAGTGAGATGTTTGATGATCTCCCAGAAATTATTTTCACTTGGGGTAATAACGACAATGAGCACTTACATATGGTGCTTGCTGGGTGTCAAGTACTGTTCTAAAGCCCTTTGCAAACATGGATTCATTTAAACCTCCAGACAATCCTGGGAGATAGTTATTACCATCACCTCTTTACAGAGTGAGGAAACTGAGGCACAGAAAGTGCAAGTTATTTGCCTAAGGTCACCAGTTAGCCAACCGCAGAGTCAGGATTCCACGTCAGCCAGCCTGGCTTCAGAGTCTGTGCTCTTTACTCTCACACATACTGTCTCAGAACAAAAATGGTCTCAGGACAAAACACCACCCGGTACAGAGTCCTATAGGACATGTAGGAAAAGGGTGTGAATAAGGGTTGAATTTTGCTAAATTTCTATTTTGGAGACATTTTGATCAATTCCTGTCCCTTTCTTTTACTTTAAATGTATGCATTTGTTTTGTTTTTTTTTAATTTGTTTTTGAAAAACAATCTTTTTAAAAGATTTCTTCCTCTAATAGCAACAATAATAACAACAGCAATAATACCTAACATTTACTAAGAACTCTCCAGATGCATGCCTTATGCACTGTTCCCACGACAATCCGGAAACAGCCATAGAGGTGCCTAGACAGATCTCCCTACAAAAGAATCTGCAGTGGGACTGTGACGGGTTGACATCCTCCGGTTTTTACTCTTGTGGATTCCCTGGAGGAGCTCGCACCAGGTCAATGACTGATAACAATAAAGTATTAGACCCTTCCTGCCCAATCCAGGATGACTCTAACAGGCAAATGGTGCTTGGGCACTCCCCCTTGGCCTGGCACACATTTGACGTTTTGGCAGAAGGCAAAGAATGAGGCTTTTCTACCCAACCTTTCCTTCCCTTTTTCCTTTCATTTCAGTCTGGCCTGCACTGCAGCAGAAGGCTCCCTGTGTATTATACTCTCTCCTCCTTCATCTTTCATAGGCATTTCCCTATCTGTAGTGGGTCCCACTACAGATGAAGCAGATGAATTACAGAAAGATTAAAGGAACTGTCTTACGGCTAGCAAGTGGCGAGACTGGGATTTGACCTGAGGCATTCTGATATCAGAACTAGTTTTCTTAAAATGCCAATAAAGAGCCTAAAAATAATGCATGTTTTTTTTTTTCTTTTCTACTCCTTTGCTTTTTACTTTACTCTCACCTTCTTCTATCTGTTACCTGCCCCTCCCCTCCCCCACCCTGGAGGCTGTGATTCTATCTTGGCAAATCTAATCTCCTGTCATTCTGCAACAGGGTCCTGGACCTAGTCTTCCTCCTTCCTCCTTCTTTCCCTCCCCTGCCTCCCTTTCTCTCTTCCTTCCGGTATTTGCTTTCTTTTGCCTTGTAAGATGGGGGGCTAAACTTTTGTAGTACAAAACATGCTTCCTTACTTTGTGTACGGGGTACATTTGTGGGATGTGAAAATGTGTGACTTGTGGTAACTATGGGCAAACTTACAACGTGCAAAAGTCCCAAAGCCATCAATTATGATAAATGTTAGCAGAATGTCAGACCAATGGGCTACATTTTCTTGGGCAAGGCACTTTCTCTGCTAGATCTCCCTTCATTTGTTCATCCGTAGAAGTGAATTTGCTCCAAATGATGCCTGAAATTCCTTCCACTTCTAAGACCATAGGGTTCTACAAATAACCTTTCATTTCTCCAGATCCACGGTTAGTTGAAACTTTTAGGAACCTATGAACTTGAATATACTTTTAAAACTACACAGATAGGGCTACTTTCAAAAGGCAAGGCTTGAAGCGGGAATTGCCTAGTGTTGACATTCGCAGCCGGCACCCTGGGCAACCCTTACGGGAACAAGGCCATCGGGGAAGGTCGGTGGCAGCACACGCAACACGACATGCGGAGGCCTGAGCCATGCAGCGCCTCTGGGATTACCGGAGCTGGGGCCCGATAGGCTCCCCGAGGGCAGCCGCCGGAGCTGCTGACAGCCCCCCTCGGAGGAGGCCCTGGCCCCCGCTGCGCTCTCTGTGACTTCTCCTCCTGCCGCTGCACCTGCCTGCTGAGACGGCACTGTCGCCCTGCGAAGCCAGATTTACACGCACATCTTCCTGTCACATCACACCACGGTGTCACAGAGCCAAGGGGACTGCAGTCACACAGCACACAGCTTTGCTTCTCTGGATCCCACCACATACCGGGCTTTAAAAGCCAACAGAAAAACAAAACAAAGGAACAAAAGAGCATATGCCATTATTCACAAGATCGACGCAGATGAGACTTTCAAACTTACTACAGAGGGGCCAGTTTGCCCTCTGAGAAATGCTTGTTCTGTTTAATAGTCTTTATCACCAAACATACATATTTAGAAGAAAGAGGTAGTGCGGATCCGTCACTCTCGCGGAGGGAAAGAAGGTGTTTGCCATCCCGAAGGCAGGGCAATATGCTCAGGAACAGAGAGCAACGTATTTTGATATTTTTGTTTCCCTTTTAGAAAAGTGATGTAACTAAAAATATGTGGATTAGCTTCTCTACTGAAAACTTTAGTTGAGTGCTCCCTGGAACTCACTTGTAAATGATAGAACTAGAAAAAAGTGTTTGCTAAAAACAAAGGATGTGATGCATTTCATTCTGCCAACATAAGACCAAAGAGTATTTTACTCACTATAGACTGGGATTAAATTGATATGCTATTTGTTTTAAAAATGTCCGAATTACAGTAAATATGACACAAATTCACTGCCAAGGAAAAATAGGTTGAAGGTCAAAAGCTAGTGTATAGCAAATTTTTTTCTATTTTGGAAAAAATATTTCAATGATCACAGTGATGGCACATATAGAATTGGATAATCCTGGACTCCTCTTTCAATATATTTAATACGTACGTCGTTGAAAGCTAATGAGCATTTTCGAGGAGGAAGTGATTCTTCATCAGCTCCTACTCCTTACCTTACACTCATCACACCGCCGTCCCTGCACGTTAGGTTTGCACTCGCACTGTCCCGTCCTGGCATGGCAACTCTCAGAGAAGGAGCTGTTGACATTACAGCGACAAGCTGCAAAAAGAAGAGTGATCTGTGGTTGGGAAAACACTTGCTGTAGTATTAATAGGCTTGTTAAATAATAATATCCCCCATATGGTAACATTGGAACTAAGTTTTAGAACAGAATGTTTTCTGATTTGCTAGGTGTTCTGTTAGGCATTATAGCATTCAATTCTTATAATGACTCTACAATCTGTAGAGATGATTCATGTAAAGCTGTATCACAGTGCCTGGCACATAATATGTTGTTAAAACATTATTGTAATCATTATTATTCCAATTTTGAGAATGAATTATAAATGTTATATATTATCTAATATATAAATATTGTGTGTGTATATATTTATATACACACATACATGAACACACACACATACACATACTCACCTTTAAGATTAGAAAAGTATGTAAGGCAGAAGAACTAAGTAGACATTTTTCCGAAGAGGACATTAAAATGGCCAACAGGCACATGAAAAGATGTTCAACATCACTAACCACCAAAGAAATGCAAATCAAAACCACAATGATATATCACCTGATACCTATTAGAATGGCTAGTATCAAGAAGACACAAAACAACAGATGCTGGCAAGGATGTGGTGAAAAAGGTACTCTTATACAATGTTGGTGGGAATGTAAATTGGTCCAACCAATTGGGAAAACAGGGTGGAGTTTCCTTAAAAAATCAAAAATAGAACTACCATACAATCCAGCAATTCTACTACTGGGTGTATACTTAAAGGAAACGAAAACAGCATTTCAAAGAGATATATACACTCTTATGTTTACTGCAGCATTATTTACAGTAGTCAAGATCTGGAAATAACTTAATGTCCATCAAAGACGAAAGGATAAAAAAAATAGCTGTGGCGTATATACACCATGGAGTATTATTCAGCCATGACAAAGGAGAATATCCTGCCCTTTGCAACAACATGGATGGAACTTGACCACATTATGCTAAGTGAAATAAGTCAGACAAAGAAAGCCAACTAGTGCATGATATCACCTCTCTGTGGAAACTGAAAAAATCAAACTCATAAAAGATATAGTAAAATGATGATTTACCAGGCGATGGATGGTGGGGCATAACATTGCTGTTGTTTAAGAGCGCACACTTGCAAGTAGTAAATAATGAGTAGTAAATAAGCTACAGTGCTCTAATACAGAGTATAAAGAATATGGGGACAATATTGTAGTATATTGTGTAATAGAATAAATATACTACATTGGCAATCATATTGCAATATATAAGTATATCAAAGTAACACGTTGTACACCTTAGATTTACACAATGTTAAATGTCAAATATATCCATTTAAAAAGTATATAAGGTGAATGGATAAAGAAGAGGTGGTATATAAATAAAATGAGTGGAAAGATCTCCTTAACTTTATGGAGGGAGTTATTGGAAGATAGAAGAAGAGGTCACACAGCCCTAAAACAAGCAAGCCACAGATACAACGACTATGAGTGCTACTGCCAAAGGAGCTACCACGTGGGGACAGCCCAGGCCCAAGCAGTGCGCTGCAGACTGTCCATGTGCTAGATCCTTTAATCCCCACAGAAAATCATGACCTTTTATGTAAATGAGGAAACTGAATCTCAGTGAGGTCAACTCTCTGTCCAAGGTCACATAGCTAGAAACTGTAGATCCCAGATGATGCCTTTGAATGGGAGAATTTCTTAAGCTCCCTGTGATTATACACAGGTAAACTTACAATGTTTAAAGGCACTTCTTTCTGAGACTGTTGGAAATTTTACTTTAAAAAAATACCAATTTATAGGTGATATTAATAAATGCTTTGTTATTGAAATGGGGTGTCCTACCTGGTCTTTGGTGTTTATAGCAGAGACAATAAGACATTACACTGGTTTCTATAATTTTGCAGCTCCTAGGTGCTAACTGAATGACTGGAAGAATCCCTTCTTACATAATGAAGTTGGCAGAAGTGAACTGTGGGTATCATAACCTGCCCTACCTAAACATTATGGCAGTGGGTGAAGTTGAGGATGGCATGTAAAATACTCAGGTGCTGACATGGATTCATATTCCACTGGACTCTGTACAATAAGATTTCCCTTGCATATTATGTTACTGCTAATATAAAGCATTAGCAAATTCTATGCAATGCTGAATAATGCAGCTAAGGAGGTGGAGGTGACAGGAGAAATGTACTGATTAACATGGATAAGCCCTACAATAGCTAATTTTGTGAAAGGAAACACAGAAATATCATTCTGTGAACAGTCCTAAGGTGAAAGTCAATCATTTAACAGTTACAAATGCCAGTGTGTAGAAATATGGGCAGAATTTTACACCCATTATGAAATGCAAGAATGTGAAGTTCACATATGAAAGCCTAACAGATGAACAGCTACAAACAGGCACCAAAGAAATAATACAGACAGATAAATTCATTAAGAAAATGATTACCACTGAGATAAACAATAAGGATAAATGGGGCTTACCTAATTTCTAAATTCTTCTCTCCTATCGTGGGCATAAGTTTATTTTAACATCTTCATTCCACACGTAAACAAAAACAAAAATGTGTGCATCATTTGAAAAACAACAACCCTTTGACAATGCGGCAATTTTCAAAGGATTGACTCTATTAGTCCAAAGAAATATTTTAGGACATGCAGACTCTGTGTATAGGCTGTGCATCTATGATACATGTATCCATATAATTTCCTACCCTCCAATCCCCACTCAAGAACTCATCAGCTGCTTTGAGGTGCGAGGCATCAATTCTGTCAAGGGCGTCAATAGTTCAGGACTTACGCTGACAGTTCTTTGCATCAACTGCGTCTCCAAAATATCCATCAGCACAGAGCTCACAGAAGCGGCCTGTTGTACCTGGCTTACATATCAGACAGGAGCCAGACAAGCTGTCACAGCTGCCAGGGATGGAGAAGTCAAGGTTGTCACTGCATTGGCATGGCTGACATGATCCTCCAGGTACAGAAGGTTGTCCAAAATAGCCTTCTGCACACCTACGGGGAAAAATTTCATCAGTGAGTATTTGGGAGGAACTCATGAAACCCATCGGGGGCAATGCTTATATATTTTTCACACTACCCTCTCCCAGGATGATAGGTTTTTCCTTTTAAGTGCTCCTTTTCTCGAATGCAAGGTGATTAAACATGTTTTTCTATAACTGCAGTGTAGATACAAGATGAAATCCTGCCAGCCCCACTAGTAATTAGATTTCAGCCAGGAAAAAAAAAAAAAAATCTTGTCACTGGCACCGAAGACGAGACCAAAGCATAATAAGAAATCTGCTGCTGGCACTCTAGAGGAATCCAGGTCCATGTTGGAAAGCCTTTGTAGTGCAACACATCATATGTATCTACTCCAATTGGTTGTTTTCTGTACAAATATATAAGGTTCACGTTTTTTGTTGTTGTAACAAAAGCTTGTTATGAGGAAACAGACTTGCAAGGAAATTTAGCAGCGAGAATTCAGAATTTATTAAATAGAAAATTGTGACTCAAAATTTGATTCTCGTTATTATTCAGGTGGGGGCTCTGGGTATCGCTGCGTTAATAATAGGTTTGTATATATTTGCATTTCCATACAGAGACAGATTTTCACTGAAGAGCTTTTACCAAGAAGCAGGTATGCCTACATCTTGGGGTAACACCCTGTAAGGTGATGCTTAATTGTGCCACAACTCGCATTAGCAAACTCTAAGTCTCTCTCTCTCTCTTTTTTTTAAGGACTAAGTACTCTTTTACATACTATTGGAAAAACAAGTTTGTTTATTTATGAGGCATAGCAGAGAAGATTTTTTAAATTATAGTATCAAATTTCCCTTTATCCATATGTTGTTTCAAAATGCTCCTTAATGTCACAGATGCACAGATATACGGTTTTAGGAGGCATCTATTCATATTCTGCTCTGTCTTCTCTTTCAGTTACATTTGTTCATGCTTCATATTAAACCACACTTGCCAGAAGAGAAACAAAACAGTGCATCTCTAGTCTTACAGTCAGGCTGGCTCTGTCATCTGTACCATCTTAGCAAAATAAAAAGTCCTTTGCAGCAAAGATCAAAACTGAAGGGGGACAAAAACAATATGGGAGAATATAATTTCAATAGTACACACTTTTATGCTCCTCTAGTCACAGACACATAAGTAACTGTGTAGAGAAATGCTCTCTACCATTCAAAATAGAAATGATTTAAATCCATTACATCATGTGAGGGTATTTAATAACATCACAATTATGGGCCAAAGTCATTAATGACTCAGAGTTTTCTAGAACACTTGTAAGTGCCATAATAATCTTTTTTTTTTTAAAGAGAATTAACCTTTGTCCATAATTTTTAAATGAGATTACTAGTTTTAATTATATTCACAAAATATTGTACAAATCATGAAACTCATAGTATAAATACTGCTTGGAAGAATATGTCACCCACAAATATAATTGCTTATTAATTATCCACTGTAAAATATGAACTAACATTTTAGTGCATAAAATTTCCCCACAATTCAGAAGTGGTATTCCATAAAGATAATAGGAAGACACTTTTGAATTTGAACCCAATTCTCCTTGCCTTACTTGATATGCAGAGCTTATGATCATATCCACATATACTTGCATCTCATTTTGTTTACCATTAAGAGTGCGACTCCACTCCACTAGAATAACGATATACAATGATCATTATCGCAGCCAACAAAAGCCCATTATTTTCAGCTCACTTTCCTCAAAATGACTTACTGCCCTCAGGAGAGATGGTATTATATAACAAGATCTGGGAATTTTTCTTAACATAGATACCAATTAATAAGCCTAAAATTCTCCTACAATAAAAAGGAACCTTCTGTTCATGAGAAAATAATTACAATTAAGTAGACTAACCAAAGAAGCATGTTTTATTTTTTGTTGGAGAACACTTAAGAAAGCATATTGAATATACATGAGAGATAATTCATATGCCGCTCCATTAAAAGTGTGCATTCAGGTTCTATTACTGGTGTGTGTATATATGTGTGTGTTTCCATACATAGAATAGTAGTTTTAGAGACATAAAAATGTGTAAGTAGAAATTTAAAAGTAATTCTAGGGTCAGCAAATATAATACTGCTAATCATAGAACTTTTGTTAATAATAATAGTGTTTTATAGTCTGATCGAGTTGGAGTCACTTAATTAAAATTAGTGTGAATGACAGCCTTTTAGACCTTGCCAGCCTCTCAGTTTTTCACTCTATAAAAACTAATTGTAATTTGAAATCTCAGGGTCTCTCATTTTCATACGTAAGGCAAAATGAGGACATTTCTTAGCAGAGTTTATTGGATTCCTTGCTACATACAGATGTCCTGACAATACAAAGTCGCTGTTCCTTTCCACTTTTGCTAACTTTTTTCATACCAAATTACAGTATTTTAGAAAGAGACCTTTTAATGTAGATGAGATTCTAGATGCCACATGCTGTTATGTAATATGGTTCTTTCTATCGACGACTTAGGAACAATATTAGAGAGAGAGAGAGAGATGAGAGAGGGAGAGGGAGGATAGCAAAAGTGAAGAGAAAGGGCAATGAGAAGTGCAGAGCAATATCGGCAAGATTTCTCTCACTCTGCTGCTTCATTTTTTCAATAACTTTTGGCTAAAATATGTGTCCTACAGTCCTATTCAGTATCTATAGACTAAACACAGTGCTTCAATCTCTATGAGTATACTAGAAAAGCTCTTGTTCTTTTCCTCTCCTGCCCTTCCTCAAATACCTACTGAACACTTCATCATACTAATATAAATAAGGCACAATCTTTATGCTGCAGTCTAGGGAGAAGAAAAAGAAATTAAAAATGTAGCAGGGAGCTACTACAGATATGCCAATGTTCTCATAGAAGCACAAAAAGGGGCAACCAATTCAGATTAGGATTCATCAAGGACACTGTCAGGATGATAGAGTTGAATTGGAAAAGTTCAGCAGGGTGAGTCTCACGTGGAGGAGTGGAAGGGCTGCAGGCTTCTAGTCAGAGGGAACAGTATTGGCGAAGGCACAGAGGAGGGTGGCTGGCGTGTAAATGGGAGTGGCTATGCAATAGGGATGTATTCTTACTACTTCCCATGTGACTGAATCAGTTAAAGACTGAGTGAGTTTGCCTGCTTATGTGGTTCCTTTCTGCAAATTAGAGGAAGAAAAGGGTCCTCTTTGAGCATATGCAGAAAAACGAAGAGATAGTGGACATATTGAGCACCTGGGATTCAAGCTCCTAATCTCCCCCTCGGCTGAGTACTTTTGTGCAGTATACAAACTTCCCAAGCACATAGGAGCAGACTTTGAAACCTTACTTGTAGTCACAATTTTGCTAATGGTACTACTGAGTTAAGTATGACTGTCTTGCTTTTTCTATTTCTGTGACTATACACTCCACATCTGAGACTCAAGGGCACAAGGAGACTCAGGCATGAGTAGAAATTCTCACCAGCATAGTGGTAATATGGTAATTAGACTCATTCAAAGTCAGGAATTTATGAAGCAGAGAATATCTAAATAGGATTTTGGAATTGAAATTTAAAAAGCAAAAAGAAACTTTTCTGACCTAGAATATGTATCATATGGATAAAATTGTAGGTAAAATTCCAAATTTTAAGCAATTAGGTTCCAATACCTTCTGCATTCTCAGTGGCCATTGTGAAATTAGTCTTGACTTTGACCTCTCTCTCCTCACTTGGGGAGGAGTTGTTAAAAATTTGCCAGCTAGGGAGGGGACAGGGCTTCGGGGGTCCCTGTACCTCATCAAGTTTCATGTGGATCCAACTGGGTCAACTTGCCACAGTCTTTTTTTCTTAAGATTTATTTATTTATTCTGGGGGGAGGGGCAGAGGGAAAGAGAATCTCAAACAGACTCCCTGCTGAGTGCAGAGCCTGCCCATGTGGGGCTTGATCCCACGACCCTGAGATCATGACCTGAGCTGAGACCAAGAGTCAGACGCTCAACTGACTGAGCCACCCATGTGCCCCACCAGTGTTTTTAAGTGTCTCTCCATTAAGTATGATATATTGCTGGAGCTACAATCTTATTCTGAAAGTAGCTTAGTGACAAGTAGAGCAAGTCTCACCAGCATTTAGCTCACTGTTTCTCCATGTTCTTTTAAATTTCTCTCGATGCTCCAACACTCACCCTTTCACCCTTCAAGATACTTTGTTTTTCTATTTTTTCTCCTCCTTGACGATGACAGATGCCCAGAATCTTAGAAAAGTGCCATGATGAATACTTCATTCTCTCTGTTTTTCTTTTGTTTAAAATATTCCCCAGAGGAAAGCAGTAATATCTGAAAATATGGGCGCTTTGGCCCCAAGCAAAAGTTTCTGAAAAGTGTAACTAGTGTTCTACATGTTATAGAATATCAGACAGTATTTTAAATGAATTAAAAAAAAAAGCAGAATCAGACCTATAAGACCTATGAGTACAGAGAACACACTAACGGTTGCCACGGGGGGTGGGGGACTGAGGGTAGTGCAAAATGATGAAGGGGAGAGGGAGGTACAGGCTTCCAGTTATGGAATGAATAAATCATGGGGATGAAAGGCACAGCATAAGGAATATAGTCAATGGTACTGTGATAGCGTTGTATGGTAACAGATGGGAGCTACACTTGTGGTGAGCACAGGATAACCTATAGAGTTGTTGAATCATTATATTGTACACCTGAAACTAATGTAACATTGTGGGTCAACTAAAAAAAAGTTAGTTAATATTTTGTTATATCTCGTTTTGCCATTCTCTTGTTTATGATTGTTTTCATTCCCTCAGTTCTAGCAGCAAGACCATCTTGTGGTACATGACTGAGTGAAAGGATCTGACAAGGACGAAAGCAGAAACACAGGAATCTTCTGGACTTTGGGCTCTAAAAGTCACCATTTCTATGAATGTGGCCCCTCTTACTGCAATTCATCCCCAAACAGAAAATGGGATGAAGTTAGAAAGGCAGATGGAGAGTTGGCGGGTCCCAGCGTGGAGTGAAGGCAGCAGAATGAGTCCTGCACCCCCACTGGTGGTATGAAGTAGTGCGGCGTTATTCGGCCTGAAGGGAAAGGCAGTTGGGAGGACGGGAACAAGGAAGAGGTTGGCAGAAACACCCTTGGATGTTTGTCCCACCATCTGTCCATTGCCTCCCACAATACAGAGCCACACACTCACACACAGTCACACACACTCACAGTCACATACACACTCACAGACCCATACACAGCCACACACATACTCACTCACTCAAGTATTCAGGTTTCCGCGTACTAAGTAAGCTTGTTAGAACTTTAATTCAAGCCTGGGAGATGGGGAGGAGAGAAAAAAAACAGATTTTTTAAATAGAAATATAATTGATATATAACATTGAGTAAATTTAAAGTGTACCTGACTGAAATTATGTTTCCAAGCTCTCACAGTTCCCACATATAGAGATTTGGTCTCAAAATAGAAATTAAATTGAGATAAAGAATATAAAGTTATAATTCCTGTCCACCTGAGCTGTAGTCTGAGATGCATTCTTGATATATAGATAGATAGATAGATAGATAGATAGATAGATAGATAGATAGATAGAT
>NW_023270807.1:82177761-82222212 GCF_011800145.1 Mirounga leonina | reverse complement strand
GATAGATAGATAGATAGATAGATAGATAGATAGATAGATAGATAGATGGATATAGATTTAGATAGATATAGATATAGTAAGGATTTATGGTCACACAAGATTAGAAAACGCTGGTTATAGGATAATGGATAGAGTTGTCTAATCACTATGTTGTATACCTGAGACTAATGTAACATTGTGTGTCAGCTACACCTCAAGAAAAGAAAAGAAAATGCTTAAAGAAATTAAACAGATTTCTTCCATCCAGGACATGTCAGAATTTTTAACATGCTAATAGATACTTCAATACTTACGTGATCACAGAACTCTATTTCAAAAACATCTACAGTTTGGGAAACACTGCTCTAGTTTTCCAAGGCTGATTTTATGTAGATGATGTGCACAAACTGATTACACCAATCACTTACAGAATAGTTTTGATTACAAGATTTTCAGGGCAACCAGGATCTTCTTCTTCCTCTGACCCTTATTCTCCTCTCCTTCCACTTCAGCTGGCACATCCTCAAAAATGTTTCTTCTAATATTGTGAATCCCTCTACTAATGGACTTTTGAGCTCATATAAATACAGAGAAATGATAAACACTGAATATTCCTGGAAAACCCTAATCCAAATTCTGGCTAGAAAAATATAATATTCCATCTTCCATATCATAATAGTTTAAGATGATTTTTGACTGAAAAACTTTTGGAGAAAAGATATGCCATTTGAGAAGCAGCATATGTCCGTTTCCATTTTTTTTAAGCCTATTAATAAAGATTTTGAACAGAAAATCATGCTTACTGTCAGGTATTTCTTTCCTCAGTGATTTTGATTATTCAGATTAGATTTGTTTCCAGAATACATTCAACCATTGTCACCCACACATGTACACACACACACACACACAGAGCCACACACTCATACAAACTCACAGCTACACACACTCACAGCCATGGGAGCTGCTTGAAGGTAAGCACGGTGCAATGCATCTGTTTGTATCCTATATAGCAAGCCCTGTGCCTGTCACGTGGTAGTTGCTAAACTGATGTTTGTTAAGTAAAATGCAGAATGCTAAACTGTACCTGGTTCAGAAAGGATTGTCTACCATGTATAGAAAATACAGAGCATGAAGCAAAGTAACATAAACACACCAGAGACTATGCTCCCCTCGATAAGTGGATTTAATGGCGTGGCGTCACAGATCAGCTATCATTTTCCAGCTGCTAAAGAAAAGGTTGCCTGTAGTGAGCCAGGGGCTTGGGCACTTGGTGTAAGTCTGTCTTGGCAATGATGTGTCCTGCGATTAGAGTAAGTGATCTACATGTGCCCTCCTTTTTATTTTTTTATTATTAACACAAAGACCTCCGGTTCCTCGGTTGCAAATAAGTCATCTGTATTTCAGTTCTAGTCTTCCATTACTCATTTACAGATGTTGCCATGCTCACAAACAGTCCTTGTTGCTGCTGGGAACTGTCATTGGCACCTCGTCCACAGATGGCTAGCTATTGGCTAAACTCTCTCTGGGTGATCGACTCCTGCTTCATTAACTTTATGCACCCTGGCTGAACTAGGGTGAAAAGAGGACAGGAAAGGAGAAGCAGAAATAGCCCTCTATGGGCTCTGCCTTGGTGATAATGGGTGAAAGCAGGTCACTTCCTCTGCTTCCCCCACCCCCAGTGATGGCAGCAAAGGGGAAGACTTCCAGGGCTAAAACCAGAGAGATGTTGGTGTACTTGTCAATGATATCAAGGGAGAATTTTGTACCATTTTTATACTGAGACTGAAATACAGAAGAACCTTTCCTTCAAAAATAGTCCAGGAGAAAAATAATCACACAAATTACATAAAATCATATCTCTGGTTCCACTGCAAAGCAACCTAGTAAAATCAACAGGAATTAAAATACAGGCTTAGAAGTAATTAGAAGAGGATAGAAATCATGATAATAAATCACGTTTTATTTCTATTTTCAAATATATTTAAAGTAAGTTATGGACCGCTTACTGAACTATGAACTACACATTTAATCCCCATTTTAAGAACAAAAAACTAATTATGAAAAGTAAATGGTGCCAACATAGACAGTAAGATAAATCTTAAAGTGCATGACTTTCCACTTGAGCAATACATTCTAGGAAGATTGTAGGTTAATGCTTAACCTTGAAGATTAAAACATTAATCAAACACTCTCTGAGTAAACGGAGATTTACAGAGCAATTTCTAGAGAATAAATAAACTGTAAGAATAAAATGCATTTGTTTGACAAGTACAGTGAGAAACTTTACTTCATCTCACTGAGTGTGGCGGCATTTCTGAAGTAGTGCGAAGGATGATAATGCCTGTGGTTTTATAACCCCCGAGTTCGAAATCCTTGTGACAGACAGTGTAGTCCATGCTTACCTCTCACAGCGTGGTCCTCTGTACCCGACAGAGCATGCATCACAGATCAGTCCGAGACTTCGGTCTAAATGGCACGTCGGGCTAAAGCTATGTTGACATTGTTGGGGAACAAGAGAGACAAGGAAGAAGCACATACACAAAGTCATTAACGGCATATTTTCATTTCTCTTCCTCCAGGACTGCTGTGACAAAAGGGTACACAGGATGGTCATTCTTGTCCCACAGATGGAGATTAGGGTCTGGCCAAGCGAGGATGAAATGACACTGTTATTTCTGCAGATGTGAATATAGCCCAGTGGAGAGCAGGAGCTTTGTGGCATGTTATTAACTGACTTTTGACTGTTCTGGGTCCGTGATCATCAGTAACAAGTGGCACTATACAGTCGCTTTGTAGGGATAGCCCAGGCCTGGCAAGACACGGCATCATACACTTTCTTTCTAGCCAAATCCTTCTGAATTTGAAGGAGCTCAGAAAAGTCTGTTAGAGATTCTGGAAAACTCAGTATGTGACCTTGGGAGTAGTGGTGGGAGTGGTGGTGGTGATGGGGCTCCTACTTTCAGTACTGGTTCCTTGTGTGGGGGGTGCGTGGGGGTGTGTGCACGCATGCGTGCATATGCGCAAGCTAATGCCCATGTGGACCCAGGGGCATGCTGTTTAGGCAGATGAAATCTTCCAAAAAGTTTTCAGAAGAGAAAAGCATATGGATTCTGCTTAAATATATAGTCAACCAAACAATCCCCAAAAACCTTGCCATTGCACATCTTCTGGCACATTCCAAAGTTGATCTCTCTCTTTGTACATATTTTCAGTTTGGGTCTGAAGTAACAGAACTGAAGACCACATTAGGATCCAGCAGAGTAATTACAGAATTACACGCCAGCCTTCAACAACATGTACAACCCCAGACATACGTCTTTGCCTTGTGAGAGATACCCCTCACGCATGAACCCTTACCCTCAGATTGACCCAATCGCTTTCTGAAGAGCCATCAACCCTTCTGAATTCTGAGATCTGCTGCTCTACCATTTTAAAATAAAATGCCTCCTATTAATCTCTCTCCCATTATGTTTTCCCTAAATAGATTTACTTTTCTATTTTATATGACAGGACAATTCAATAGAGGCTTGCTTGATAGCTAAATGAATTAATGAGCAAACAACAGATTAAATACTCCATCCTGATCGTGTTCTGCTCCTGACACTTGGATAACTTTGGAATACTTCCTTGACTTTTGTGCAGGTCAGATCACAAGTACTACTTCTGAATAATACTCCTCTGGCTTAACTCATAGCAGTCCTATAAAGATTTAATAATTCTTTTTTTTTTTGATAGTAGCAAGTTATTAGAACTTCTATCATTTAAAACATTTCAACTCAATGGAAAGTCAAAATGAATCTAGGCATCTGAAGTAAGGCAGGGGAGAAGCCTGGCTTGGGCTACCTTGAGTTACAAACATTACCCAGATAAAAGACGCCATGTTAAGGGGTTGTGGAGGCTGCCATGAGCAGCAGAACCAAGTCCCAACTAGCCTGT
This sequence comes from Mirounga leonina, assembly GCF_011800145.1. NCBI lineage: Eukaryota > Metazoa > Chordata > Mammalia > Carnivora > Phocidae > Mirounga > Mirounga leonina. The sequence continues at coordinate 82,218,297 of NW_023270807.1, read as the reverse complement.
GCTCTGTGAGGGAGAGCCATCTTTTGGAGAGCAGCCTGGCACTTGCTCCCAAAAGGACCTCACCGTGAGTGATTTTCTTGGCAGGTGAATGACTGTTTTGGCACACGTAAAAAACGGAAAGAAACAGATGTTTTTTCCCTCCTCACCTCGTGATTTGCTATTGTTTCCAGACATAAAAGGGAGTTCTGGATTTTGACAAATCTCTAAAATACATGTATGTCTTATTTTAAAATTGGCATTCTATAACTGTCTCATTGTCTAGGGACAAAATGACTCTAACGAGAAGCCCCGGGTCTCCCACTCATGTGGGGCTCCAGTGATTGAAAGAAAACCGCACCAATTATTTTTTAAAATCCTAAATCAGCTTACCATAAGTCATGTCAAAGGTGCTTGACAAGGTTTCTGACACTTTGAAACTATAAAATAGATTTCAAATTCTTAAATATACTCATGTGTCAGTTAAAACCAACAGAAGTAAAGGAAAATGCACCCACTGACAAAAATCAATACTTTTTCAGGAAAAAAAATAAGGGATAACAGTATCTTCGATTTGACCAGCTCTTTACATGTTCAGGGGACTTTTACAAATAATTTTATCACATTTGCACAAAATCTTATAAGCTGGTTGGGGCAGGCATCATTTGTCTTGCCCAAGGTCATAGCTAAAATCCAGGAGCCTTTAGCATGGAATCTAGGACTTCTCATTTCTAATTTGACATTCTCTTTTCCCTGTAACCAACCAGCATTCATTCATTCTACTGGTAAGAATTAAGTAAGTTTAAACTTTTGGTAATACATTACTTGACGTGATGCATCTAAATAAAATATCCTCATAAATTATGTCTGTATTTGTGATTCAATATTCTTTAAACAATATAAACTGAGGGTTTACTCACTTCTCACTATAATTACAGTTACTGCTATAAGGAAGAGGGCATTCAACAACAGAAATAAAATGAGAATGGGAAATAAACATGTACAACAACAAATGTCTACAGAATTTATTTTGGCCAACGCAGCAAGTGACTTGACACTGATTTTGGCCAAAATAGGAAGCTAACTATTCTGTGACAGAAAGAGGGAACTGTAAGATCATTGTTGATTTCCAGTGATTCCAAGATTATGCCAATGAACTCTAGTTGGTTAGCTCTCCATCAGCAGAGAGACTGTGTTCTGCTTCCTGAATTATCCACTTCATGCCACAGAAGACACAAGTGATCCAAGAATAGCAGGCATTTTCCACAAGTAGGAGGAAGATAAGAAGCTACTGGTCGACTACCTAGTAAGGATCTGCACATGGAAATAGTCCTTCTTAATGGCTGAAATTCTTAGATTTATAATGATCCATTTGTAAGTATGTAATATGTGTATGTTTGTGTGTATATATATATATGAATATATGTGCAAATATAGATGTTTGTGCTAACGTATGTTCCTATGTACATATACAATTGGCCTTGCTCCAAGAAGAATTTAATTCTACCTGTCAAAATATGTCCATTAAGATAAAATGGTGCAATAAGGTTCAAGAGAAAAAACATGATAAAATCAAGGGTGTTTTTAGAGCACAAAATGCATACATATCATAAGGTATTTTTTTTTTTTAAGATTATTTATTTATTTATTTGACAGCGAGAGCAGGAACATAAGCAGGGGGAATGGGAGAGGGAGAAGCAGGCCTCCCACAGAGCAGGGAGCCCAATGCGGGGCTCCATCCCAGGACCCTGGGATCATGACCTGAGCTGAAGGCAGAGGCTTAATGACTGAGCCACCCAGGTGCCCCAGGGTATGTTTTTTTGAAAGTGGCAGTCAACATATGGCTTTGAGCTTTCCCTCAGCTAACGCAAGAGGAACTGCATTGCCTCTTGGGACCCTGATGCGATAATGAAATAACCACCCCTTTTGCCACTGATGTGAAATTTCCAGCATTATAAAACTAGGGTTATAAAATCAGGGTGTGTTCTATGTTGTGTATACAATAGGGAAGCAGGACTCCTGCTAACTAACTGCAACCTGGAATGTTTGAGTTGGGGAAAGAGGAACCAGAAGATGATGCTGCAGTGTCCACAAGAGAGCTGCAGGAAGGGCGATGAGAACACCCAGTCACAGCTGCCCAAGGAGCAGAGGACTGAGAAGGAAGGGAGAAAAACGAAGGGAAAACTCCTTTACTTGATGACGGTGGTTTGGGCCTCATGAAATTCTGAAGTGTCTCTGTAAGGTTTTCTTCTTTCAGGTCAATGATCTCTGTCCTAATTCTCAGGAGAACCAGTAAGCAAACATATATATTTCTTTAATTACCTTCAGATGATATGAAATCTGATTTAATGTCCGTCCCTGAATTTTGTAATTAGAACTGGGTTATTTTCTGTGTTTTTGGATGGTCTTTGTCCTCTAAACTTGAGTTTCTCATTCAGCAAAATGAGAGAATATGATCTACCTAGTAAAGCCTTTCATACTGATCAAATACAAAAGCAAGCATGTCGCAGAGTGCCACAGTAAATTACGGCTGACATTTAATAATGTTTTCGATTGTTTTTGCCAAAATATGTTGATTTGTTTCCATTTTAAGGTATTTCATTACTTGTTAATTAAACCTGCGCTTTTTCATCATACTCTAATCCCTACATTTGTGTTAGCGTAACTGTTGCCAAACCCTGGGATCATTTCTTATGACGAACATTTACGGTGTGTCTAACGTTGAACTTGTGTTAATTTTCTTTTCTTTCCTTTTGTTTTCTTGCTTCTCTTCAATGTCTCTGTAATTGTTTCTATTTCTATAGCTGCCTTGGAAGAAGCACAGAAAGGTGAATCAGAGTATATGGGTTCTAATATTGGTTCTGCCACAAGCAAGCTGTAATGATCATGATCAAGGCATTTAATTTCTCTGGAGTTTAGCTCTCCCTCTGGTATGAGGAACTTGTAAAATACATCATAATCGCTCATGGAGACATAAAACAATGTGTATGAAAGTGCTCTGAAACATCTAACACCCTCAAAGATTTCTCAAGAATGTTGCTGAATATTTTCTTAAATTTACCTTCTGTCTTGGAATAGTTCTATTTCTCTATTAAAAGTAATAATTACAACAGCAATAATTCAATGTAGCCCTCTGAGTGAGCCCAAAAGTCAGCTCTAGGAGTGCTCCATTCTTTTAAAAATTTAAATTCTAGCATTCCTGATGCACACAAAGAAGTAGTATTCAAAACGATATCAGTAAATAGGACTTTACTGAGGGCCTACCCTCTGTCCAGTCTTGTGGCAAGAATATCTTGAATTTTATTATACAAATGATTTCAATGATATTATCTATTCAAACACATTCTAAATGTTCAAGGGTGGACATTCATGTGTCTCTTTCATATTATATTTAATTTATAAGCTATGTGATGCCAGAAATGAATGAATACAAAACATTTGAAATATTTACATATTTATTTGCTTCTCTAGAGATAAATTTCACTACCTAGTTACAATCTATAGCTAGAATATATACATCACCAAGATGAGAGGGCTAAGCAAACAGTGGACACTGTGCATAGCTGATGAAGTTGATATATATGCATAATTTAAATATTATGTGCTTGCCTGTATTTATATATCATAATAATTATACCAATCTATCTTTATCTCCCTACATATTTGATTTATTTAGCAGTATTATCTAAGAAATTTGGAGGCAAAATGCTTGTGATCTTTAAGATTTATGATCAGGGATTAAATAGATAAATCACCAAAGCAAAACTATCACTAAGCCTTATACTTCAGATGAAGGTTACAGCAACCTTTAGCTGATTTTTTTTTTTTGTTATTAACCTGTGAAAATTTGAATTCCATCTTCTGGATTATTTGTGAATATTCAATTTATTCCTCAGAGTTTTCAACTCAGTTTATAATAGTAATGACTTTTCAAAAAAATTTTTTTTAAATGGAGAATTTCCCTGTCTCATTATTTAGTGATTTAAAAATAAAACACTTCAGGCCATTAGATTACAGGGGCTTTTTCTAATCACAATTGCACAGCTAAACAATGTTAATGCTCCACGCGGTTTTAAATTTAAAAGTCTTTATAACTTTAAACACAAAACTAAGTATTTTTAAACTAAATGGATTATCACTGTCTTTCTACTTGGAAAAAAAAGCCATATTTGAAACTGGAATTTAAAACAGATTGCTACTCTATTCTCAATTCTACTTCTCAAGATAAAATTATTATTTAGTAATTTAATTATTATTTAATGTAGTTAAACATCTCAAAAATTGAAGGATCTTTAAATATTTGGTGTCACTGATGCTATGGAGGTGTCTATTTTTTTTTTTTTAAATCAAGATCTGCATAATTATACAAAATGCGAATATATATACTTGAGGAAATACCATCTTTGGAACTGGGACCCAATCCCTTTGTTACTGATGGATGGTGATGCTGATACACAATTCCCAAAATGTATTAAGTTCAGATTTGCATTGTATAATCAATGGCAGCCTGCTGGATTGGTAGTTCTGTTAGTGACTAACATCTTGCCTGAGAAGAAGTACAACAGAAATGAGTGGCCAGATGTAGTCCCTGTTTTTCTCAGTGAGAGCAAGTGTTCAACACTGAATTTTGAGTATATTGGATGGCCCTGGAGAATTTCATTCAGCCATAGTGAATGATCAGGTTCTCCATTGCATGGTCTAACCCTTCACAAGTACACCAGCGAGCTTGTGTCTATCCAAGCTCATGCCCTAAACTCTGGAAATGTTTTGATCACTAACATATGTTAACCCAATTTCCCATTTAATTGCTTTTAATGTTAGCACTTAAAATTCAGTGTGTTTTTTAAAAAAGTTCTCAATGTAGACTGCAGAGGCCTGGAAAGTACAGTGACTTGAAACTTAAAATTCCAACTCTGATACTTTAATATTATGACTCTGAGCAAATTATTTAATAATAATCAGTCCTTGTATTGGACTCATCATGTCCAATCACTGTTTCAAGTGCTTGGTGTATTTTAATTTACGTAATTCTCACAACAACCCTATAAGGAGGTCCTATTATCACAACTAATGATGAAAGAACTGAGACACAGAGCATTTAATTAACTTTCTCAGAGTCACACAGCCAGAAAGTACAGAACTCAAAATTTAAATCAAGGATTTCTAGCTCCAAAATTGGTTCCATAATGCTATTTTTCCACTTGGAGACTTTTTCTTAATCTGTAAAATGGGGGTAATAATATTCCCCTTATTGGACTGTATATTGCTATATATAGAATATAGTAGTCTGTTTTATTTTATTTTAAAGATTTTATTTACTTATTTGAGAAAGAGAGAAACAGAGACAGAGAGAGTGAACATGAGCAGGGGGAGGGGTAGAGGGAGGGAGAAGCAGGCTCCCCACTGAGCAGGGACCCCCACGTGGGGCTCGATCCCAGGACCCTGAGATCATGACCTGAGCTGAAAACAGATGCTTAACCAACTGAGCCACACAGGTGCCCCTAGTAGTCTGTTTTAATTAAATATTAGTTCTCTTCCCCCCCACCCAATGATTAAGGTGTAAAATTCTGAAAGAGGAGGTTTGTTGGACAGGAGGATAAGGATTTCATGTGGACTGAAAAGTAGGAACCATAATTTCCATGAGGACTTTTAAACTTAGTGACAGAATTATTATCTACGTCTTTAGCTTATAGTATTCATTGACTCTAATAAAAAGACCATTTTCACTGGCAGTGTCTTGGGTTAAGACCTCATTCAGAATATGACCAAGTTGATAACACCTTTACATTAAAAGACCATAGCTGATAGATTTAAGGAAAAATGAAGGGAGGGTAATTGGAGGCGGAGACGAACCATGAGAGACTATAGACTCTGAGAAACAAACTGAGGGTTTTAGAGGGGAAGGGGGTAAGGGGATGGGTTAACCCGGTGAAGGCACGTATTGCATGAAGCACTGGGTGTTATACGCAAACAATGAATCATGGAACACTACATCAAAAACTAATGATGTAATGTATGGTGACTAACATAACATAATAAAATAAAATTTTAAAAAAATCACCCAAAATTTAAGCTCTTCAAGCATTATCACAGCATTTAGAAATAGCTGGAAAGAGCCTAATATAATACGGACATTATTAAGCACTAAGCTTACCTATTTTTTAAAGATTTTTGAAATTTATTTATTAGAGAGAGAGAGAGAGAAATAGAGAGAGTGTGTGTGCTCATGAGAGAGCATGGCTGGGGGGGAGGGGGAGAGGGAGAAGCAGACTCCCTGCTGAGGAGGGAGGCAGAGGGGATCATGACCTGATCCTGAGCTGAAGACAGAGGAAGCACTATGCTTACCTTTAAGAAAAGTCTCCAAAAAGATGCCTTTCACTTACAATCACCATTATTTACAACTTTTTACTAGTACAGAAAGGTTGGATTTTGTTCAACATAGTATGCCCCATTAAAATATGAACTGTTTGTGATGGCTTAAGGTTGGCCACTCGGAGGGAATGGGAATTAGAGCAGCTGAAAGAAAGCACTCCCCTAAAAGGTAAGGGGGGGAGGCAGACAAAACACTCTTAAAAGTCTTCTCCAAGACTCCAAGGTTCTAGCTGGATAATTAGAAAAATTTTTAAAAATAAAAAATAAAAACTAGATGACTGGAAAAATGTATAAAGTTTCATTAAACTTTTTAAAGACTTAGTTTATGCAAAATAAGGTGCTTATATCACCCATATTTCAATATTCATATAATTTAAATCTAGTCCTTATCACTAAACTGTTTTTAGTGAGATAAACTTATATATATATATATCCTATATGTATGATATCAATGATAATGTGATAAACCATGTGATAACCAAGGGATAGGATGGGTGCTTAAAGGTTAGCTAGACTGGTCTTTTTACTTTTTCTAGGAGTTTGTGACTTGCCAAAGATTCATAAATAAATAGTGTGAGACTGGGACCCAAATGAGAAGTAAATGTATTAGTGATCTTTTTAAAAAAAAATTATTTAAGTAAACTCTACACCCAATGTGGGGCTCAAACTCACAACCCCAAGATCATGAGTCACATGCTCTACCACTGAGTCAGCCAGGTGCCCCAGTATTAGCAGTCTTCTTATTACTGTATGAAGTTTCGTACATATGCGCGTGTGTGTACCCATGTGGGCATGTATATACATTTGTATAAGATATGTCTGTCCTTTATAGTTATTTTAGAAATTCCATTTGAGTTCTGTCACTTACATATTAAATCACCAGAACTAGAATGAAAATATTAAAAATTCTGCAGAATAGCCGTAACTTTAAATATTTTACATTTAGAAAAATTCATGCATATATTTATTATTTATGTGTGACAAGAGAAAGAAACATTCGCTATCAAAAATGCACTTGCAGAATTGGATGTCCAAATCATTAGAGAGGTAAGTTGGTTACTCACTTATTGGATGGGATATTGAGTGGACAGGCACAGGGCTGACAGTCTTCAGAGGTTCCTTTACTAGGATCACCATAGTAACCAGGAAGACATTTATTGCAGTATGGGCCACCTGTGTGATTCTTACAGTTCTGAGAAAGAAATGCACATCAAAGGTTATTATTTTGGTCTCAAGCATCAACATATTATCAAAAATAGATCTACAGAGTATTAATCTGTTCCCTGTTAGGAAGAATAATTTTCCACATTAAATGGTCAATTTTACAGCTGGGAAATTGCATTGAAAATTAATCTAATACATAGCTTATAAACTACATGTCAGTTTCAGCATATGCATGCTTAACAAAAAACAACTGAAATTCCTTAAAATTTTTTTCATTATACAAATCTTATTTCCTTTTTGTTAGTTTCCAATTTTTTTCATAAGGAAATACATGTGATTGTGCTTATGTATGTACATGTGCATAGTTACAGAGTCCTAATAATATATATTTAATGGAAATTGTAGCTGATTCTAGGTAAAAGTCAATTGTTCAGTTTAAAATTGCATATTTAATGAGAACAGTGGCTACTCATACAAATCCACTGGGACAATGATGCTCTTACCTCAGAGGTTAATTTGGACCTTAGTGAGCTCTGATGATTTGGACAATGCACTAACATATCACGTCTGTGAGGGGCCTGCTTGGCTCATAATTAAACAATGAGAATACTGAAAGATTTTTAAATACATCAATATGTAATGAAACCACAAGGCACATAACAAGTTTTCTCCAACACTTTTTTTTTTAGATGAAACTGCATTTTTCTACAAAGTAGTAATTTTTGGTCCTATGTCCTTTCCAAAAATAAAAAATCAAAATTAAATAATTTATATGTAGATTTCTTCATATTAGTTAAAGTATACTTATCAACTCAGGCTGTGTTCACAAAAGACTGGTATAAAGGTGAACAATCCCATTAACCAAACACTGGAATCGTCTATAAAGCTTTCAATAGCACAATTTGATAAATTTTTATGTTTTGGCACCACATAGACCTAACTTGTTCTGCCTCCAATGGTAAAATAAAATGTATCTAATTCCCTTAAAAAATAATCAATATGGAATTATTATGACTGAAATACATTTTTATTTTTATAACCACATAAAATAATAATATTTTTCTCATGTTGAAAAGAGTTCATCAGAGCTTAGGGGTACAAAATCTTTATTTTTATGATCATTAATTAAAGATGCAGAAGAAATACCTAAAATGTAAATTGCCTTTTAAGGATAAAGCAAATATTTATTAATCTGGATGACCACTGGGATGGCCAGCCTAATCTAATGAAAGGTCTGAAATATTATTACATCAGTATATTTTTAAAGAAGCTCATTTTAATTATATTTAGTAAATGGATTTAATAAAACCACAAATAAATACATGGTTTTAAATGAAGCTTGTTAAATTCCTTGGGGAGAGGGACAGCTTCTTTATTGAGTAGAAGATATTAAATTAAAATCCAATCATTTAACGCTCTGAATCTCTCACATTCTATAAAATGAGGGAGTTAAAGCCTATGATTCATGAAGTTTTCAAGCTCTGAAATCCCATGACAGTTTCATCAACTACAAGTGAATAGGTATTTCTTTAGTATCTGGTGATACTTGAAAATAGGTTTTTTTTTAAGGTACTTTAATTTCTCTCTCAAATGCATTTAGCAAGCCTTTTTTCAAAGAGAGCACAGACATTAACTTCACTATCAACAGTTGTCTAAATAACAGCATATTAAGATGGAGTGTATAAAACATGGATCAATGTGAAGAAAGGCTTTCCTCTGATTTCATCTTCGTATTAATTCCTTTCAGTCTTCAAGCTTAACTAAGGTTGGCTATTACTAAAAAATTGTGTATTTTTTGCAATATTCTTTGCATATTATCAGGATCAAATTGTAACTTTCAAAGACTTAGGGGTTTTAAAAGATCATAAAATTAATTGTCTTAATCATGTTGAAAGTGGTATTTCTAAAATTCCACCGAAAATCTTGCATAACCCAGATACCCTGCTTTTCTTTAACTACTGATCTAAAAGAAAAAGAACATGTAGAAGTTGCTTATATTTACTAATGGCATTTTTCATCTAGTGGAAATCATAAAATTAGTCTTAACACTCGAGTGTTTTTGCAACTGAGCCTATAAAACGACATTAGACAACAATACAGTGGAAATTAGAACTGAAAAAGTAAGTGTACTCTGATGAGTTGGTTATTTTCACAGGTGTCCTGATATAAAGTGCTTTCCAAATGTCCATTCACAGCACATATGACAATAACAATGAGAAGGGCCAAGTATACAATCTTCCCATGTGGCTTTGAATGTTTCCTGGGTCACTTCAAATGTACTTGGAGTTAAAATGACCTTTTTATAAAGATCCACACTATAACAGAGGTCTGGATTTTGATCCGATATCAAAAATATATTTCAGTCCATTTCTAATCATATTTCAAACCAAGCTAACTGAAAAGCAGTTTACCTGTAAATTTCATAAATTCTCTGTTTAATGCTGAGGAAAAAAACATACATAATAAAAAAAGGAGTTAAAATGCAGGTTAAGTAAACACTAAAAATGTCTTTAATGTGCAACATTCAAATATTTTTCTCTGTGGATCATATCAGAACCAATATGCTCAAAATGGGATATTAGCACTTAGTTATCAATATCATTTCAGATAAAAGGCATTTGAAATTCTCCAGAAATATCTTACATGATCACATATTAACCAACCATAATGGGAAACCCAGAAAACACGAGATTCTACTTCTATTGACGAGATCTCTATTGTTTCTTTAAGATTCTCTCCGTTATTTGAAGGTGGGCTCCTATTTTTTTCTCCGTGAAATGGAGTCAATAAACAAGGTTTCATCAGTAGAAGATCTCAGATAATCGTTGTTTCCTCCCTTCTTCCTCCCCAAATTATGCTGAATGAAACTATTTTATTCTAAAAAAAGGGCTTCCATTCTCAGAAATATCACATAACCAAATGGACCAACAGCATGATTTGATTTACTCCTCATCAATTCAACATGAAATAGGACTATTGGAAACAGTGTAAGTCTGGTATTGTGATCTTTTTGTTTTTTTAGGTTTAAATAAAGCAAATCCATATCAGCTTTGGGCTGAATAGTTCCTATAGCATGTTAGCAAAGTGTTTAAAGGTAACACAATATTTTTCCCAAGGTACATTTTAAAAGACTTATGGTATAATTAAAATGGAAATCGCTTATTCTTTCTATTCATAAAAATGCCACTTGAAAAATCTACTGATCCACAAATTAAGGCTATCATGCTTTATATTACAATGCAATTAAACAAAATCTTATAGAGAGAAAACAGAAAGAGCATCAATAAACCTAAATGTCAAATTGCATTGAAACAAAAGCCCTGAATTTTTATTTCGGGTTTTTCCCAGAAGCTTTTAAGTGGACGAAAAAGGAGGGAAAACTAACAGGAAGAGAGAACATTAAGAAATAGAGATAACAGAGTCTGCCTTTAAATTCTACAGGGAAATGAGAATATGATATCCTCCTAAATTGGCACTGTTTCAAATTGTGTTTCTGCAAGACTAATGAAATGAGAAGTGTTGTTTCCAGCTTCATGCCACGTCAGACAATATGAAATGAACATGCCCTTGAGTTCATCAGAATGGTCTATGCAGCGTACATTCTCTAATCTAGAGGCTTCTCAGCAGCATGGGAAGTGTTGGAATTTGCAGAGCTTTTCTTCTGCTTAAAAGTTTAAACTTAATTGCAGAAGGGGTAAGCAGCTCTGATGACTATGCATATAATTATGCATATATTTATTATTTTTTAATCTACATACGATACTTTGTTTTTACTTAACTGTTGAAATTTTAAAATAAAAAAAAACATGCAGCATGCCCTCATTTTTTCACTGTGGGAAAGAACCGAATTATGTCTATTAGAAAGACTATATTTTATACTTTCATATTATGAGGATACAAATCATTTCCTGTTATAGAAATACAGTCTCTTTTTGATAGATTTATGGAAGGGATTGAAGCCATATATCTTCATGGTAGATAGGTATCCCAGTCAGGAATTATATTTTATTATGATGTATCTAATTCTAATTCAATTCTCAGACTAATACTTGTTAGTCAGGATGACCACATATGAAAGAGCACTCTTGGCTTCCAACTCAGTTCAATATAAAGATCCCTGTCAAGTCACTTCTTGCCTCAAGTGTTTGTCCCACAGGTAGTAGTTGAGTTGCAGGGCCTCTTGAGCTGATTTCAGCCTTGTCAATCAGCACACCCAGAAGAGAAAGCACTTACCAGGCATTCTCCGGTGATGTCATCACAGGATTCTGCATGACCAAAGCATTGACATGGTTCACAGATGCCACCAAAAATAGTGCCATTAATTCGTCTGTGCTGAGGCCAACAAGACTGAAAGGAAGATAAGGTGTCAAGTCTCAGGGATTTTTTTTTTTTAAGTTTGTTTTTTGTCTTCTTTAGATAAAGGAACATATGTAGGTAGCACGTGCAGCAAACATGCTCTTCAGAGTGCGGCCATTACTGAAACATTGCTACAGAGCTAGTCCTCCTGGTACTTGGGACTTGGTACTAACCTTAGCGTTACTGGCGGGTATGAGATTAGAGGAAGCATTAGCTTGGTGTCTCTTCTGAAACGGTAAAAGAAAGAAGAGATACAAAGAAGTGAAATGGGACAGTCTCAAAGTAAAACGCACGGACAGGAAAGGAGAAGGGAAAGCACAGAAAAAAGGCAGCAGACATAAAGGGCTTTCAGAGAACCTCAGTGTAAGAGAGCATCTAATGTCATCCCAAGCAATGTCGATTTTTCTGGAAAGTGTTCCCTTACGCACATAGAACTGCCCTGAACTCTGTCACTTGGCAATCATTTGGAAGAAAGGTAGTGCCCCCCTCTTACATTTGATCACATACATAGCTGACTTCTACACATAAAGAAGTCACCTCTTTCCTTCTCAATTCCCTGCATCTTTGTACGTTTTCTCCAATTGGCACAAAATAGTTCAGGATTTCTTTACCACGTATTTCCTTGATATTTTATTGCATTATTCTACTGGAACTCTACTTACATTCATCATTCCCTTTTTAAAGTGTGGAACACTGTAATATACAAAAATGGAGGGGCGCCTGGGTGGCTCAGTCGTTAAGTGTCTGCCTTCGACTCAGGTCATGATCCCAGGGTCCTGGGATCGAGCCCCACATTGGGCTCCCTGCTCAGCGGGGAGCCTGCTTCTCCCTCTCCCACTCCCCTGCTTGTGTTCCCTCTCTCGCTATGTCTCTCTCTGTCAAATAAATAAATAAAATCTTTTAAAAAAATGGAATTCTGATTCAAAGAAATGTTCAGTTCTTAGAACTTTGTGTCAGTGCCAACTCTAGGTCCACCATCAGCCTTGATGAAGTTTCCCTTCCGTGGGGGTTACTACCAATTGTATGAGATGCAAAATGAGGGGGGCAAACACTGCTGCCCTCTAGAAGCTTGTGTTCTCCCTCAAGTTAGAACTGCAATTTGTGGGTTATTTATTATATTTCTGGATGGTTAACTATAACATAATATATCATGAAAAGGCCTTTTTTTTTCCAGTTGAAAATGGAAACAAGAGAAACCACTGAAGTAATAAAGTATAGAGAACTGTGTTGTGTACTGTTGGAAACGTTCTTTCTGCCTCAGGGTGTGAAGACTCTTAAATTTGAACATCAATAACAAACACATAAAAAAAGGGTCTGCTGATACTTCACATCTGAAAGGAAAGCAAAAATGACTTTCCTCTTAATTTGGGCAGTACAAAAAAGGTGTCGATTTTCTATCTCTTTCTTATAATTTCTCCTCATTAAAATTTTTGCCACCCTAGATTCATTGTAGAAGAAGAAGAAATTTCCTTCTGTGATATGTATTTCTAAAAACTGGTGAAGCGGCAGAAAGGGTGGAAATTAAGCGTGTTGATAACAGGGAGAGAACTGATTTACTGTTTTCAGGACAAATATTCATAGAATTGTCATTTGTAAGCTTTTCTTTTTACTCTGCAAATGTACTACTCATACCACATCCTCATCGAGTCCAAAAGCATCAGCAATATCTCCATTTGCCATATTCCCCTCTAGAACAATGGGGTGGGTCATGTGGGTTCTCACTCCTCTCAAAGGAGTATCACTATACTCATAATTTGCATTCCATTATCTGTTGTCTTTCCAGTATTCCAGTATCAGTAATAGCTTTCTTTTCTACTGGATCACTACTATCAGCTCAAAAATTAACTAATGAGAGTGACAAAATTACTTCCTTAATGTCCCATAATTTTCCAGTTACCTACCTGTTTTCTTCAGTATAACTACCAAAAAAGTCTTTCATTCACTTTCCTCTCATGCTTCATTCCATTCTACTCTGTCTTGTGCTGCCACCACTCAATTAAAACTGACCGTTGGCTATGTCACCACATTCCAGGTAGCCAAAGCTAGGAGACAATTCTATGACTGCACTTTATCTGACCTCCCATCAGCATATGGCTTAGTTGACTCCTCTCTCCCTCAACTGCCCTCTTCTTTCAATTTCCACATCATCACAGTCTCATTTCTGCCCTAGCTCTTTGCTTTCTCCTCTGCTTTGACCCAACTTATTGTCCGGAGCTCCTGGGAACTTGGATCACTTTTCTCTTTCTCATCATGCTCTCTCCTAGGTTTTTTTTTATTCAGTCCCATGGTTGATGATGCCTTCCAAATACACATCTCTAGACCAGACAGGTATTCCAAATTCAAGACCTGCATATTCTAACTGTATATTGACATCTATAATTTACACTTTTCAAACCCAGTATTTCTAAGATGGACTATTGATTCTGTCCTCTCTCCACAGCTATTCCTTCCTAGTTTTTTCCAGCTTAGTAAATGACATCATATCCAAATGTTGAAACTGGTAATCTATGACTCATTCTTAAACTGCGTAGTTCTTTAAACTCTCCCCTGGTGTGTAATCTATCAATAAATCCTATTGGCTCTACTACCAAAATATATAGAGAGTAAACCCATATCTTTCTACATCCCTGCCATTAGCCTAAAACAAACCACAACAGCATATTCTACCATAATAGCATGCTCTACCACAGTAGCATATTAACTATTCTTCCTCTCATTCTTGCCTTCCTGTATTATGTTCTTCAGACTATAGCCATAAAGTCTTTTTCAAATAATAAAACTCAGGTCATGGTACTACCCACCTTAAAATATTCTCATGAATTTCCATTGCACTTAGAATAAAATCCCAAATTATTATAATGCAGGTGAAGCTCTGAATGGTCTGGCTCTTCCAATCACATCTTGTGCTACTCTCTCCCTTGCGTACTTAGCTCTAGGCTTCCTTGCCCTCTTTCAGGTCCTTGTGGACTCCAAAAATCTCCTTTCCATTCCTTCCTCATCCACTTCCAGCTTCTTCTTTTTTTTTTTTAAAGGTTTTATTTATTTATTTGACGGAGAGAGACACAGCGAGAGAGAGAGCACAAGCAGGGGGAGTGGGAGAGGGAGAAGCAGGCTTCCCACGGAGCAGGGAGCCCGATGCGGGGCTCGATCCCAGGACCCTGGGATCATGACCTGAGCCAAAGGCAGACGCTTAATGACTGAGCCACCCAGGCACCCAACTTCCAGCTTCTTCTATGAGGTGACGCTTCTCGTTCTTCAACACTCAGATTACATGTTACCACTTCAGAGAGCCTCTCCTGACAACCTTTTATAAAGGATTCCTCTCATCTACTCTTCCAAGACCCATCCTTAGTAGCTCTATCAAGATATCTTATTAATTTTCTTCATGGCATTTATTACATTTACTTAAATTTGCTCTTTGGCATATTATCTAGCCTACCACTAAATGTAATGTCCTTGAGGGAGGGACCACCTTATCATCCATGTCAAGGGTCTTGATTGTGTCAAAATACATGATTATCAATATCTATTAGCTAAAAAAAATGTATGAACACTTCCATGAGGTGGTTAATATTATTCCCATCATATAGAAAAGAAAACAAAGATTTGAATTGAGATACTTCTTTTTTCAGTATCCCACTTTGCTTTCACTTCTTCACCTGTCCCACTGTGTAGTGAAATGAATTATGCTGGTACTAGGAAAGTCAGAAAATATTTGAAAGATAAACTGTGGAGGGATTTATACGAAGTTGGGGAGAAATGAGAAAACAAGATTTCGAATCAACATTGTGACCCCAAATAAAGTAAAAGAGAATGATATTATAATGAGTGCTTTGACCTGTTTTTTGACAACCAAGAATTACGACATTCTGGTCTTTATAGTTTACTCAGCTTTTAAGTGGTCTGTGGATATTGGTGATAGCAAAGCTAGCATGACTGGCCTTATGAACTCAATAAAAAGCAAGTGAAATCAGGAAAGGATAGGAATGAATAATAGCAAGTCTAAAAATTGGAAGTTTTGATGAGGAAAAGAAGGAATTGTTAGTTGAAAAAATGAAAAAGAGAGAAATTCTGGAGTTCCGGAATTCATTGTCTCCTGATTCACTAAAATCCTTTAAGGGCTTCAGAACACCTTTATTTATCAAACAATTATTGTGTGAGAATCACAGGAAGCTTTTATTTTCCCTCCTCTGTTTCTTTGTTTTGACTCTTCTATGCTTCTCTCTTCCTATCTAATTGTTACCATTATTTAGCATCCAATTTGAGGTTTTTCCACTCTGGGATACTTTCAGTGACACTGAAACTGCTCACCTCTTTGAATGATTATTGCACTTATGTTCTGTACCATTTACCAGTCCCTTAATTATATGGTGCTGTGATCCAACTTTTCATAGGTATTTGTTCTGTCTCCCTAAATAGATTGTTAGCTGTTTAAGGACAGGGATTATGATGTAACCTTCTAGATAATCCCCTCAGCATGTAGTACAGAATTTACCAAAGATTCACAATAAATATTTTTGAAGAGAGGAAAGAATAAACAAAAAATATAGCCAACTGAACAATTCTAATATTCAGTTTTATATCAGTGGACGTTTGGGACTCATAAGGATGAAGAAGAGTACAGGGAATAATGAATGTGGGGATAGGTATTAAAGCAAGAATAGAATCAAGGTATTTATTATTCCAATTGAAATAGGAACTTAAAGGTTCAAAGGGAGCTTTTGGCTTGAATAAAAACTGGTAGGCTCTTAATAAAAGAATATGTTTCATCAAATACAGCATGTATTTTAAATGTAAAATCAAATTTAGGTTGACAGAACAAATTTATTTCCACAATTATTTTTCTCTTTAGATGAATTTTGGAAAAGCAAGTATCTCAATGAATTTCATTTAGTTTTATTTCTAGATAGATGAATCTGAGCCTAGTTAAAGAAAACACATTTGTCATAAATATGACTCTAAATCTTGCGTATCCTCCAAAAGCATGCATTATTTTAGAGTACAAAAGAACTGACAAAGCAATGCCTAGAGTGTTTCTACAAATGGCATAATGGGATAGTGTGTTGAAGTGGAACATTTTGGTGTACTCAAATGATTCCTTAAAGGCACCATTTTTAAAGAATTTAAGCTCCTATTTATCCGCAAGCTATGTCCTCTATCAGGAAAATGGTGTTTACATTTTTTGACCAGGTTTCAAGTAAAACCAATTTCAAACTACCTAAAAAAAGACATACATATAAGTACATGAAAATTATTACCTTAAAATGACACACTGTGGTATTAAATAAGAAATGTTAATCTTATTACAAAACTAGAATATTGGGGTAACAATAAATATCTCAAATTTTAGGTGTTAAGCAAATCAAAGACATGTAGGAAATTTTCCAGATCAAGATATTTCTTCCATATATTATATTCTTGACATTTTAAAGATTGCATCCTTCAGATGTTTGCAGTTTGGTATTCTTAGAAATAAAGTAGAGAGAGTGTGATACCCAAGATTAAAAACCAGAGGAAAGGGGGGAAAAAAGTGCTAATTCCTGGTAAGTACAGAGACAGAAATGAAGGGAAATTATTTTGAAATATTAAATATTATTCTGCTATCATTCATCTTATTTTATCAACCAATTAAATAGGAAATACACACTTAGGAAAATATCAGATTTTCAGCTGTCATAAAGTAAAAATATCCGGAACAGAAACATAATTTCAAGATGACATAATGTGAGTAGTACTCTATTTGAAAGCCATGATTTCTGGCAGACACTCAAGTTTCTTCCTCAAGGAAAACACTATCATTTATTTGTGCAATCATTGATGGAAGAGCTAAACTACTTTTAAAACAGCGTATTAAAAGCGATGTGGAAGGAACTTGGAATGCGCTGAGGATTTATTCTTGCAAACTTACTTCACAAGAAGAGCCAGTGTACCCAGGAGGACATTGACAAACCTCCACAGCTGCTGCAAGGCTTCTGTCAGTCAGATAGGGGACCGCGGATTCAAGGCCAACAGAGCCCAACCTACAGTGGGAAGGAAAAGAGACGGCAAATAGCTTGAGAAATAGTGTAGTGATAAGAACGTAAATATAGGTAAACGGCCAGCAGATATCCATAACTTGAAGCTCTGGTCATTCATTAAGTCTGTCCAGTGAAAAGTGCTCATCACCACTACAACATCAAGGGTTGAAAAGAGGAGAATATTCTTGTTCACTTCTTGGGCTTTGGCTATGTGTTTTGATTTCCTTTCCTGGGGACAGAGTTTAAAATAACATGGTTGAAGGTATTTTTAAAACAGAAAACATTCACATGACTTATTTGACTCACTTTAACATTTAAACTACGAAATCAAAAGAAGACGTTATTAACACCAGCTTGAGGATTTAAATTGGAAGGAAAGATGGAAGCCAAAAAAAAAAAAAAAAAGGAAGCTATTTTGATTTCTTTTTTCTCAGAAACAAATCTGCACATTGGTAGGTAAAAGTGAAACTTTCAAATGCTCAGTTGAATTACTTAAAATTATTTTCTTAATTTGTTTTTGGCCTAAATCAAAGGCATTGGTCTCTGTATCTGTGGGTTTCATTTTATCAGCACTTCTGTATAATCTAGTGATTTTAGCAGAGTGATTTGGTGTCACTCATTAGTTTGGGGAAAAGCTGGTTTGGCCAAATTGAAAAATACTGTTATATTTGCTTTTTATTTATATATGTGGTATTTATGTACATTACATGTAGATGTATTTCCTTCCAAAAATATGAAAACTTATAACAATTTAAATAAATGTTATTTCTGTCTTCTTGGCTTTTCCCATTTTTTTTCATAAAAGAAATTTTAAAAGCTTCATTGTTAACAACACAGACTTGGGAGTCAGACAGACTAAGATTCATATCCTGTCTCTGACATTTACCAGTCCTGTAGCCTAGAAAAAATTACTAATTTCTCTAGGTCTCAGTATTCTCTTCTATGTAGTGGAGATTATATAAGAGTTCATACATCATAAGCTTGATTAAAGAATTAAATGAAATAATGAATATAAAGTTCATATATACAACACATAGTAGGTGATTATTAAATAGTAGGCATTTTATTAACCTTATTCTCATTGACTGTGAGACAAGATAGAAAATGTCTACATGAGTACCTACAAGAAATACTACTTGAATCTCCAAATCTAGCTTCTTGCCATTTTAATATATTAAAACAAATTTAAAATAAACTTTAAGGGCACAAAATTAATTGATTGCTATTGACTAGTGATAAGTATTGTTTTTTAAAATGATTGTTAACCTCCCCTAACACAACATTATATGCCATCCTTTAACCATAAGAAAGATATAACCAACTCTTGCATTTTCAGTTGCTTTCCAAAAGAGTGGTAGTAGATTTTCATTAATTGGTGATTCACATTTATCAAGGAGTTTCCGAGATTTGGGAATCTATGCTGTAATCAGTCCAGACAACAAAGCTAATGGGCTCATTTAATGTATCTTCAAAAGTAACAACCTTTAACCAAGTTGTAAGCTTTTCAGCTAATAAGTTTCTAAAATACTACTGTTGGGGGCAGCTGGCTGGCTCAGTCAATAGAGCATGAGACTCTTTTTTTTTTTTTTAAGATTTTTTTTATTTATTTATTTGAGAGAGAGAATGAGAGAGAACACATGAGAGGGGATAGGGTCGGAGGGCAAAGCAGACTCCCTGCCGAGCAGGGAGCCCGATGCGGGACTCGATCCAGGGACTCCAGGACCATGACCTGAGCCGAAGGCAGTCGCTTAACCAACTGAGCCACCCAGGCGCCCGAGCATGAGACTCTTAATCTCAGGGTTGTGAGTTGAAGCCCCACGTTGGGCATGGAGCCTACTTAAAAAAAAAAATACATTAAAATCTTTATTGTTTTTACTCTTACTTTACTAATCCTAGACACTTGATAGTACCTTGGAATGTATATGACCTCAGACATAACCAAAAAGTTGAAAAGAAAAACCAAGGCAATTGGAAGGGATCATCCTTGGTGCTGAGTACTAACTGACATCTTCTAAAGATAAGGGATTTATCTTTAGCCACAGATTAATTCATTGAACACTACTTCTTGACTGCTTTCTTCTCTGGGGGTACAGTCTGGACAACTTAATAGAAGGTCCTAAAATGGTAAGTGTTAAAAATCACTCTTTTACAGTGTTCAGGTTACATAGAGATTTTTAAGAAAATCTCTTAAGTGGTCATTTTTTCCCCCATCAAATAAAATTGTACAAGAAGTATCCCTGGCAATTCCTTTTTTTTCCATTGGGGTGAAATTCATATAACATAAAATTAACCATTTTAATGTGTTCATTTAGTACATTCACAATGTTGTGCAACTACAACCTTTATTTGGTTCCAAGCATTTTCATCAGCCCATAGGAACACCCTATACCTATTAAGCAGTCACCTCCTATTCTGGCCTTTCTCCCAGCCCCTGGTGAGCCATGAGTCTGCTTTCTGTCTCCATGGATTTATCATGGATAATTCTGGATATTTCATATAAATGATTGAATTATACAATACATGACCTTTTGTGTCTGGCTTCTCTCTTTTGGTATAATGTTTTCAAAGTTCATCCATGTTGTAGCATGTATCAGTACATCATTCCTTCTTATGGCTGAGTAATATTCTATTGTATGAATACACCACAGCATAGGGTTTGAGTTACTAAGGAGAGTACTTGCTTGTGTTGACATGAGCTTATGAGCTACTTCTCACAAAACCCTGTTGTATCATCTGTGTACCTAGCCAGATCATCTCAATACATGCTCAATAAATTTTTGTTGGATGGATGAATGGATAGATGAATGAATGGATACAAGACTACATACACAAACATACATGCATGAATAGATGAATGGATAGGTAAACGAATAGGTGAATGGAATGTAGTTATATTATAAACACCGACTAACATACTCCCAAACAAATGATACACTGAAGCCTAGTATCCACATTCCAGATAAATAAAGTCAGATAAGTAACATACAAATTACTTGTTTGATCTGGCAAAAAAATAAATAAACTGAAAAATGTTAGAGTTAGAACTTGAGGTCAGAGGTCAGAACTCATCTGAATGAATTGTGACATCTTATTGCCTGCAGTTAATGGGCTGTCACAAGATTCACTTAGATTTCTGATCACTTTAATTTCAGAATTAGATGATTTCAGGGTTGTTATACTAGTTTATTATCACATAAAAGACTGTCACAATTTACTAAACAGTAGACTGGTCAATTGTGTATATAGTCCCAGGATTTTCAATATAAAATTGAGTATTGGAATGTTTCAAAATAGAAAAGTGAGTAATTGACTACTTTAAGGAACAATTTAAAATATAACAAAACAAAAACAAAAATATTTTCAATGAATTGCCAAATTTCATTTGTCTTTTGAACAACAGATGTTCCTCTCCTTAATCTGTGTAACCATTTTGAGTTAATTTCAATATTCAAACATCTTTCCCAGTCATATTCCACATTAGCATTCACTGAGCAGACCCAATGTTCATCAGGTTCTGCTGTTGGTAAATGGGATTTTAATATGTTTAACAGTTTTAAGTGTTACTCATAAAGAAGGCTGCAGTTTCCCCCCCCTTCAATATAGACATGTTCTTTACTTGATACCAGGCTGCATTCATTTAAATACATAATGCTGATAGTAATAAGGTACTAAATTTTAGAAGTACATGAACTATTAAAGATTTGTCAACTAAGTCACATGCTTTAGCTGGCTATTTCCCCTCATTCATATGACTTGGGAATATAGATAAGATGATGAAGAGAAAAGACATAACTATATAAGCTTGTACTGAAAATATTAGAATCATACCAGAAGTAGTGTCCTGGTACTGACTTAAAGATTGTTCTCAATATTTTTGTTTCACTATATTTCTACCAGACTTACATAGGTTAAGCTTTGCTAAGATAATAATAACAATAATATATAAAATATTCTTTGAAACAATAAAAACTTTGATCATAAAACTCTTGTAAATAATTTTTTTTGCTATCTTTTTTTCTATTGAAGGCACCATTTAATTCTACTTAAACAAATGTTACTTTGGGTTAGCCACCAGAGATGAAGATTTTATTTTGCTGTTTCAGGTGCTTTGTTCTCTTTCATTTTTGTCAAAAGAAGATGATGACTCAGAACTTCCCATAGTCTCTACCTTGTGGAAGTTCCATCAAGTACCACTCAGGGGGAACGGATAAATGTTACTCCACTCCTAAAAAGGCAAAGAATCATTTAGTGGCCCAGGTAATGCCTGAGTGGGCCATCTGAACAAGAACTAGACATTTCCTACAATCATTTTTAATTCCCCATCTAGTAAGGGAAATAACTGACAGAATCGGATACCACTGAAGCCATTCACAAACATTATATTAAATGCTAATATGATAATTCATTTCTTTCCTCTTAGCTCTACCAGTATGTACTGTGTACATTTCTAATGCACGATTTCTTATACTACTATAAATGCACATGTCTGCCTTCCATCCTGGAGTATGCCTTTTTTTTAATTCAGTGATCATTTATCCATCATTGTATCCTTTTTGCTTAGCCTAGAACTACCACATCATAATAATTACTGCTTACGGAGTGTCTGCTATCTTCTGTGTACCATAATGGGGCTTGACAGACATCTCATTTAACTATGAGTGAATGCAGTGTGGTAATCGTGTTATTGTCCACATTTACAAATGAAGAACCTGAGACTCAGAAGTGCTGTGTCCAGGATAATACAGTTAGCCAACAGTGCAGCACAGATTCAAACCTGAAACCAATGATCATCTTGTGACCCTACATTGCCTCCCAATGTATTGCTAGATAGCATAGCAGGTGTTTTCTGGTACATCATTTTCTCACCTAGTCTTCCATCTTCAAAGTTAGCGATAGTTTCTGCCATTTTACAGAAGAGGAGACTGAGACTTAGAAAGATATATGTGTATATATATATAAAAGACACTCAGTAAATGGTGGCAGACTGAATGAATCCAATATTTACAGAATTGATTTGGTATGTAGTCAAAGACAATAGGGAGGAAAAACAGGTGGGTTTAAACCCCTTACCAAGAGCCCAATGCCTAGTGAGTTGTGTAAGATTTTTTTTTTTAAGTTTTAAAGGCTTTATCAGTATAATTTCTTCAAAATACAGTTACCTGTTTCATTTATTTCAAAAGGTAGATGCATACCATACACCTCTCAACACTATTACTAAAATCATCAAGAAACTCCTTTATTTACAAGGGTTTTTCTAGATTATTCATTCCATAAATTCTGTGTAATATTTTTGGTGCAAACCCCCAATACACATTTACTCTAAAAAGCCATATGAACATACCTTGCCTTGAAATGATTCTGAATTCATTTTTAAGCAATAAAGACACAATGGGGTATATCACAATAAAGTCATGATGGGGGCTCAGTTATGCTGTGATAACAAACAACTCCAAATTCTTAGTGGTTTAATGAAAACAAAAAGTTTACTCATAAAATCCTCCACAGTTCTCGGTGACTGTTTAGGGCAGCTGACCTCTACATGCTATCAATACTTCAGGCTATTTTTATCTTCTTGAGGTGGATAAGCTCCAGAGAGTCTCATACTGGCAATTCAATGCTTTTCTTGTGTGTGTGTGGGTGGGCGTGGGGGGGTGGCAGGGCAAATCATTTCTTCTCACATATCATTGGCCAAACCAAGTCATATGACCACATCGACCCTCAGAGATTAGGGAAATGTAATATTACAAAAGGAGGAGTTTGGATCTGGGTATTTACCCAAGGGAAAAAAACCCCACGAATTTAAAAAGATGTATGTACCCTATGTTTATTACAGCATTATTTACAACAGTCAATATATGCAAACAACCTAAGTGTCTAATAATAAATGAATGGATAAAGAAGATGTGGTATATATACCAATGGAATACTACTCAGCCATAACAAAGAACGAGATCTTGCCATTTGTTACAGTATGGAAAGCCCCAGAGGGTATTATGCTAAGTGAAATAAGTCAGACAGAGAAAGGTAACTACCATATAATTTCACTTATACATGGAATCTGCAACACAAAGCAAAGGGACAAATAAACAAACGACAACAACAAAGATGGAAACAGGCTCATAAATACAGAAAACAAATAGGGGTTGCCAGAGTGGAGGGAAATAGGGGATAGGCAAAATAAGTGAAGGGAATTAAGAGGTACAAACTTCCAGTTATAAAATAAGTAAGTCATGGGGATGAAAAGTACAGCATCAGGAATATAGTTAATATTATTGCAATAACTTTGCATGGTGAGAGATGGTAACTACACTTACCAAGGTGAGCATTTTGTAATGTATATAATTGTCGAATCACTATGTCATACACCTGAAACTAATGATAATATATGTCAACTATACTTCAATTAAGATTTTAAAAATAAATTAGTAAATAATAAAATAAAAAAGGAGGGGATTGGAAATTTGATGAATTGAACTAATGTCTGCCATAAGGTAAAAGGAAAAAAATTGTAGAGTTTATACCTAATTGATATTTAAGAAAAGCTGAACAGACTCCTTGTTTGAGTTAAATATAAAGGGTGCTAGTAGAGCTAATGTTTAGAGAATTTAGAGGAGAAAGATGTATGATTTGGTTAAGTTCATTTCTATTTCTAATAGAAGGATGAAATTTTTCTGTTTTCATCTTCCCAATGAGGGCAATGAGAAAGAAATCAATTTTATTGTGTGAGCCTCTCAGCATTCTGGAAAAGAATGACAGCAAAAATTGTCACCATTTTGGAACTATCACTATGTGCTTTATCCTCTATGTCTCCAAAGTCTTAACGGTGCTTGGAGAAAATGGTATTGCTTGCAGTGACTAAGGTCAGACAGAAATGCTTCCTTTTGTGTGCCTATTTGCCATTAGCAAAATGCTTTTGCAGCTCTCTAATTCTATTCTCATGGTGACCTTTGAAGTTGGCAAGGCAATTGTCCTCCTCCGCATTTCACAGACGAGGTGATTGAAATTCAAAGAGGTCAAAGCTACACTTATGTTTGCAACTATTAAATAGCTGAATTGAAAACAGAAGTCAAAATCCTGACCCACAGGCTAGTTCTCCTTCAACCATTCATCTGCATCTAACCACACAGCCGGAGGAAGCGAAGTCCACATGCTGAGAACTACCATGGAAGTAAATCTTCCTTAAATACAACTAAAACACCAAGTTTTGTGGAGATAGCTTCAATTTACTTGTGCTTACACACAAACTGGATGCCAGGTCGGAAGCCTACTGTGCAAAACAAGTTGAAATCAACTCAAGTGATGTTTTACAAATATGATTCAATCCACTTGTAGATCAGAGATAAATAAAATATAACAAGTTCACAGAGTCAGGATTTATGCTGACTCTCTGCTTACCTGAAATGGGTAGGAGTTTCACATTGGACACTGGCTTTTCCTTCTAGAACGACAGTACTTTAGGTAACTTAGGCTGCAGAAAGCAGCCACCTACTTGGATTATCTCCAGTGTCGTTCCCATACCCTGGCTCTGTGAACACGTCACTCATAGTGGGGAGCACTTGGAAAGCTTCAAATGAAAACGATGGTTTTGATAGGTAGACACTGAAATTATCTGACCTAAATCAGGAGGAAATGCCTTTGGATGAACCAGCCTGAGAAGCAGGGCTGACAAAAATCAATAAGCCCCCGAGCCACTTTTTGTCAATTTGGCTGTCATTCACATTGAAAGCCAGAGGACTCATCTCTCTGTACTGTTTAAACATCACGACAATCTCTATTCATGGCATTTTAACCCAGCTTCTAGCAGAATTGCCCGTGCAACAGAGGTGTACTGTTTGACAATAGTTGTGTTTATGAATCTGAGTCCCCTCCTTTGGGAGATGGTAATGATGATTACACTTAGTTGAAATGGCACAAGTGAAAGACAAACTAGGCAGCAGCACAAGCAAATGACGGGGGTGGGGGAGCATCAGCATAAACCAAAAGAACCCTTCTGCAGATAAACCAGTATTGGAGACATTGCTTTGGTCTGAATATGTCACGTTGTCAGTTTTGGGTCATGTTTCATCATCCAACTTAATCTCATTTAGGGGTACGTTGCCATGCCAGCTTGTGCTTATTATCAGAGCAGAAAAGCAGAAGGGGAAGAAAGCTCATTCAGACAGAGTTGAAGTTTACATTTCACTGGACTAATACATCACTGTTTTTAAAATGAAAAGCACAGCAGCCTACAGTTAGTCGGATATGAGCATGTTTGGTTCCAGTCAAAAGTTCTCTCTTGAAAGAAAAAAAATGGAAAACAACCAATTCCAGTTAATGAGCACTTTCCATAATTATCACGTATAATTCACGTATAATTTTCACAATGACCCTGAAAGGTACACACTGTAATCTCCACTTTACACTTGAATGAACTGTTTCCACAAGGACAAATCACTTGCCAAAGGTCACACATAAAATAAGGAACTGAGCTCACAGAATTCCGAGTTAGGTCGACTCCAAAGCTCATACTCTTTCCTTTACATCACACAGCTATCCTAGTCTTTTATAAAGAGACTTGGCATTATTTAGATGAAGGTGCTTGTATTTCTTATTACAAACTATATAAATATTAAGTTAGATACACGTTAATTAATTAAGGGAAGAAAATACAAACTACTTTCCGAATATGACTACCCTGGAGTTACGCCTCTTTAGTTCCCCACAATCTGAGTCAGCATAATGGAGATTTTATTTTCCAGTATAGAATTTCTCAGAATACGGATCATTTTTTATCACATGCTCTGGCCAAACTGTGAAGGAATCTTCAATACTAGAAAAGGGCTAACACACATTCCTTCTGGGTATTTAAATTTTGAAGTTTTAATAGAAATGCTTTTTGGAAAACTAGGGCTCGATTCTTATCTATTATTTGAAGGAAACCTACAGATCTTCAAAGTCACTCTTCTACCGCATGCATGTTTGCTCCAGAGGAAGTGTGCAAACACCGGGAGATGCAGTTCTTGAGTTTACCTGAAGATGGCATCCATCCCAAGGCTGTACGTGATTTGTAAGAGGACTCTCTTCAAATTCGCAAGCACTGTCATCAACTCTCTTCTACTGACAGGGAAATTTGTGCCATGTATGGTAAACAATTCTTCTTTAAGTGACAGTACATGAATATGTTCTTCATACGGTTGCAGATACACCTCATCTTGGGCTGTGCTGATTCTCAAGTCATTTCCCTAAAGGGGAAAAGAAAGTACAAAAGGGTAAAACTGTGAAAAGAAGGTATAAAAGGGTAAAGAGAATGCATATTTGGATTTGCCACGTGGTGAATTATCTTCAGTAGATTTTTAATTCTAGGTTGGCTTTCCTTTCATTCAGTATATTTCTGGTATATATGGAAGTAAGAGAAGGCAAATTAACTGTTAGCTTTAACCAGATCATCCCGATCACTTAATACTGGAAATATGTATGCTGGGGGAAGAATTTTGTCATTGATTCACATGCATGAAACGTTTAAGGCAAAGAACAACAGAGCGCAGTGCTAAATCAACATCAACCTATTGAGCGCGGTGCTAAATCAACATCAACCTATTTGGAATCACAAATGTGCATGCAAGTGTGTGCTTTTGAGATTGTCTGAGTATTGGAGGAAGAATAAGAGAAAAGTGGGGGAGGCTCTAAGATATCTTTAGGCCTCCAGCATTTTGGAATTGTCCATGGCCCCCCAAATCCTGAAAGCAGTTTCTCCTATATCTTTCTTATCTAAATTAAGAGTTCTGAAGTCAAGATTTAACTACACCTAAATAAACAAGTTTCCTTTTTCATTTGCATCTGCCAAGTAGACCATAAAATTTACTTGGAAGCAAGAGGAGATGGAAAAAATTAAGCTATGTAAATCAGCATTTGCCTAAACACTTCATCATACTTATATTCTTGGGAATATGGTCAATATGTTTTTATTTTAAAGTCCAAGTCTGGTCTAAAGGTCTCCATTATCACTGGAACCTAATGAATATGATCAGTCTTTTAGATATCTCTCAGGGTGAAACATAAGACAGGCATAAAAAAATTTCCCAAGATATAATATTCCCTAAGTCATACGTAAATTAATGTCAAACCAATCAGGTAAGGAATAACTTAAGAGCGTGAAACAGTTGAACATAAATGATCTGCTCCATACTCTACCTCTAAGATAACCATAATCTGGAGTACATGTTCTGTATCTTCTTCTTCTTCTTCGAAGTCATATGATATGGTAAATGTCAATTGTCCTCCAGCTGCTGTAAGCTACAAGAGAGGAGATACATAATCATTACAAGACAGGAGATGGGCTATTAAATCATATTTTACTTATCATTTTAAAATCATTTTATTGTTCTAGAGGGTAGGATTTGAAAGAAACAGAAATCACAAAAGTGCAGAGTGAGAATGATAGACATTTCTTCAGCAGTAACCTTCATACGAACTTACCCATCAACAGCAAGCCTGACATAAATATAAATTCATGTATTATTTTCCCCAGTATTGCAGGCTTGCTGAAATAGGTTAAATTCTGTGAAACCAAACACAGCCCCTCCTGTCATTTTTCTCATCTATAACTTGAGCTTTACAATTCCCAAGCAGAGAAGGATCTTCGTCAAAATTGGGAGATTTCGACCCATCCCTGAGGGTCACTCACTTTCTGTTAGTCTGAACACTTTCAACAAAGACATCACTCCATTTGACAGTGACTTTATATAGACTATAAGCTAAACGGGGAAATGTTGTGGGTCAGAGCAAAATAAAAGAATGGCAGCAAATTTTATATTATGATACAATTCAATCAAAACTCCCAAAGAAGATACGCTTTTCCCTGTGCAATCAAATATGCTTAGTTGAAATGAATGTTATTGTTCCTTTTCATTAAATAAACTTCTATATGCCAAGCCCCACATAATGGATGCTTGAGGTTTACATCTTCTGACATTGAGAGTAACCTTGTAGAAAGAAAAAAAATAGGAAAGCAAGATCATTTATAGGACAGGAATCAACATTGGAACTTGAGTGACAGACTCGATGCAAATACTGCAGTCCTTTTTTAAAAATTCCACTCTAGCATTGTAAATAAAGACATTCATAAAACAAAGCTGATGATTTGTATTCCACTGTCTCCTCCATGCTGACACACAGAGGCCCAGCTTTGCAGCCGCTGGCTCTCTGTGGCCTCTTACTGCAGACCCTGAACACAAAGCAATTCCCGGCGATGCACTGGATGGAGGAGGAGGAACCTGGATTCCTCTCAGAGTTGCTCCATAGGGAATGGCACATAGCTTGCCATGGCTGATTAAACAGGGTTTTCAAATCACAGCTCTGCAATGTCTTCCAAGAGCTCATTACATGGAGCTCTATGAGGAACTAGAATTCAGAAAACTTTTATTCCCCTGTTCCCCTGAGAAATAGCCCTACTCTAATGTCTTTTCATATATAAAATAATAAATATCTGCCTGGACTATAGCACTTGGCATTATTGTGAGTAATGAAGGGTGAATCTATGTAAAAGGTTTTTGGTTCTATTAAGATAAGCATCCTAAATATTACCTTGCATATTTGTTCAAAATCAGCCAGACCATTTTCTCAATGAGAAGAATCTAGAGAGGCAGCAGGAAAGAATGCCTTACATATTTTAAAGACTGAACTTATTAGAATTTTCTACACTTATAAAAATATTTAGTAGGACCAACGGATGGAGATTGGGAAAAACACCAGGATATAGAACTATAATGTTGCAAAACTTTTAAGCTTCCAAATATATTTTGATTATTTAAAATGTGGACTACATGCTTTTATTTATTTATTTATTTTGAGGAATATGTTTCCCTAAAAAAAAGGAAAGAAGATCAATTTTAATTCATAGTCTCTTAATTTAAAAATTACACAAATGTGAGGAACTCAGAACAAAAGGTAATGCCTATTTTGCTCATAAGAGCCAAAGCGAGTATAATCCAAACTTTTTTTTTTTAAGATTTATTTGAGAGAGAGACAGAGAGAACACAAGAGCATGTGCGCATGTGCATGGGCGAGGGGCAGAGGGAGAGGAAGAGAGAGAATCTCAGGCAAACTCTGCCCTGAGTTTGGCACTGGACTGGGGACTTGATCCCATGACCCTGAGATCATGACCTGAGCCCAAATCAAGAGTCAGAAGCTCAACCAACTGAGACACCCAGGTGCCCCAGAATATCCAAGATTTTAAGACTTTAGATGAAATAGAAAAATGTTTGATATGTTACATTTCATTTGTTTATGTTGTTTCCACACCTACTCATAATAATTATAAAGTCAAATAACATATAAAATAATATGAGAGAAGAATGAGGATGGAAATGGGAAAAAGAAACAAACAAATATAGAAAAAGAAAGGGCTCTTCTGCAGGTCAGTCACAACCATAAAACATGAACTAAGGAGTAGAATTAATTCAGCCTATTCTTCTGAGGGTTTATGATAATAATAGCAATAAAAATGAAAACTTGACTTTTCACTCACATTTCATAATGCAAATTTTCCCCAACTCTTCCATGCATTTTCGATACCTATACTAAGGTATCAAATCAAATCAGTTTTTGAATTATCTAAAAATTTTCATGAGTGAATCCATTTTACTTCCACCTAAGTTATGTGGAAACAGACCATTTTAAAAAGGTATATGATGATGATGTTGGTTTTTTCTCCACGTCACAAATACCCATTTCCATAGTATTAGAATTACTGTCTTTTTCTTTCACTCTAAAGCTGTATATTTATGTCCATTTCTCTTTTTTTGAAGGTATTTATTTATTTATTTATTTATTTATTTATTTATTTATTGAGAGAGAGAGAGAGCACGAGCAGGGGGGAGGATCAGAGGGAAAGGGAGAAGCAGGCTCCCCACTGAGCAGAGAGCCCTGTGTGGGACTCAATCTCAGGACCCTGGGATCATGTCCTGAGCCGAAGGCAGATGCTTAACCAACTGAGCCACCCAGGTGTATGGCCATTTCTATATCACAGCTTAGTCAAGTACTTATTTAATTAATTTTCAAAAAGGATTGCTTAAGATGCCATCCCACAGTTTAGAAGTTGTCTTTCCCTACAAGTACATACCATTATATGGAAGTCTTTGTAATGAGTCAACTATAAGACAGCATCTTCTTTTCTGAGGGATATTGGGATTTTGGGGAAAAACCTGTGAGAACATTCAGAGTATAAACTGTCCTTTCCTATAGCTTTGGATGAAGAAGTCTCTGCCGCTTCTCCATCTATCCACCACTCCATATTCCAAATGTCACCTTCACTTGGCTCTTCTACGTCCTTGCTTTCCCACTCTCCTATAATCCCCCTTCATTATCCCAATCGTCAATCTCTCCATCAAATCCAGTGTGTACAGGGCTGCCAATCATCAACTGACTTTATTGTTTCCTCTAGCTATTATCTATGGTTATTTATTAGTTTCACTGTTAAACTCTGAGATATAGGATATTGCACTCATTTCCTTTATTCTTACCCACCTAACCTTTTTTATTTTACCTACTGCTTCCTGTCTTTCACCCTTGGTACTCCATTAAAAGAGTTTCTTGAAAGGTCATTTATCAGTTCTACCTAGCAACCACTAATGGACCTTTGGTTCAGTTTTATTCTTACTCTCTATGTGGCATGTAATTATTCTTAAAATTCTCGACTCCTTTGTCTTCTATTGCACCAAACTTCCGTGATACTCCTTCCTCTGTCTTGGTCGTACCACTGTCTCATTTGTAGATACATTTTTCTTTCTTATTCTATATTCCGTGGATGGATGTCTCCAAGAATCTTACTCCCTTTTGGCTACCTTTTCTTATTGACTCTATTTCTCTCCAGTGGCTTTAATTATGTTTATACCTGGTTCCTAAATCGGTATCTTCTATCCTGTGCTGTGTCCCTATATTAGTTTGCTCAAGATCTCATAACAAAATACCACAGACTGGGTAGCTTAAACAACAGAACTCTGAGATCCAGGTGTCAGCAGAACTGGTTTCTTCTGCAGTCTCTCCTCTTGGCTTGAGGATGGCCATCTTTACCCTGTGTCCTCACATGGTCTTCTCTTTGTGTTCATCTGTGTTCTAATTTCTTCTTTTTAAAAGGACACCAGTCATATCAAACTGTACCCACTCTAATTACCTCATTTCAACTTAATTACCTCTCTAAAAATCCTTTCTCCAAATAGTTACATCCTAAGATTCTGGGGGTTAAGACTTCAACATATGAATTTGGGGGCAGGGATATAGTTCAGCCTGTAACAGTCCTGTACTGAGTGATTGTTTAATAACATCTCAAACACTCAACATACCCAGTTAATCTTATTATCTGGATCTTCCCAGGAAACAAACTTGATTATTTTCCCAACTTCCATGATTGGGTCAGGCCAATTGCTTTATTTCTCTTTTTCAATTAGAAACCACAGGTGTAACATAATAATTGTTTTTCACTGTGTTATTTATATCGAATTAGTCTCAGTCTTATTCTATTGAAATGCTTCTTGTCTAACTTTCTATTTTCACTACCAAATCACACTTACTAGGTCCTCACCAAGCATTTGAATTCAATTCTCTGACTCCAGTCATTTTGGGGGGAAAATTTTTATCAACTATTACTTCTGTTGTTGCCTCCCTAATGAAGGACCTCTAGTGGTCCTGGATCTATAATATCATTCAAGTTTCTACTCAGTCTCAACACTCTCTAGGATCTATTTAGCCCCCTATTCACAAACTGTGTACAGAGGTGGCCCAGGGCATTGCAGTAAACTTACAAAGGCACTGTGGGATACTGTCAATGTTTAAAGGAAACACAAGCAATACTATGTATCTGTTGGACACCACACAACCAGCTAGCTTGAGGGACTTCAGTTTTAACATGAGAAAACTTTATATTCCTTTCAGGGATATTCTCAAAACATTGAGCTACGTTTTTGCACTTTCAGCCATGCCGGATATTTGTTAAGGGAAGTCTTCAGTGGATGCTGTGATAAAAACCACATATTGCACAAAAATCAATGTGAAACAGGAATTAAAGGTAGCACTGTCCAACCTGTTTCTAGGTTTGAGAAGTTGTGTATTACCCAGCAGGCATACAAATCCCCTTTAGTAAGTCATTGTGGTTATTTATGAAAAAAAGAAAAAAGAAATTATTATATTGCCTGAACTTATGTGCATTATCTTTTTAAGTGGTTGCTCAGTTGTTAAAATGCAAGTATTTATTAAGTTGTTTGCCCCTCACTACTGTGGCATATTTCAATTGGCCTAGGAGACACTGTGAAAAAAAAAAATACAGAGACAGTAAGAGTACCACAAATTGAAGAAGTTTTGGCACTTCCGACCTATCCCCTGTTTATATCTACCCATTCTGCTACTTTGATTTGCTTCAATTCATTTTCCTGCTGAAATTCTCACCCCTACAGCTCTCTGACTATTCAAATGCTGCTTTTCTTCCTCTCCTTAGCTAGTGTCCTGCTGGTCAGAAGACTGAGGAAGCAAAAAGGGTTTCTCAGTGATATTCCCAGACTCAGTGGCAACCCCAACAAATAAGAGAGCTAAAGGACTCTAGAACAGGGAGAGCTCTGCATGAACCATCTCATCCATTAACGCTGGAGAATGCATTCTAACAATACACCCCACGACATTGGTAAGTTACATGTACTGTGCATAACTTTAATTTTCCACAATTTTGGACTTTGTAGACTCAATTTATTAATTTTATCTATGAGACCTTCAAATTCATCCATTTTGGGAACAACACTGGAGCACTGCATGTACCACCAATAGAACATTTCATTTTCTCCTGCTGCTGAGGAACAAAACTGTCACTATTGGCCAGAGAAATACAGTTTTCCACAGATAGAAGTAAGCATAATTCCAGTTCACACTGAGGCAATTCTTACATTTACTAGATAGATTAGACTATATTTACTAGAGATGAAAGTTGTATTTCTTTTCAATACAAAGAGAAAGTGAATTTAATGAGAATAATTCATTCATCTCCAAAGTCCTAGTGTTGTATTTGTTGTTGTTGTTGTTGTTGTTTTGTCTTGTTTTGTTTTTACCGTTCTTTATATCCATTAAGCAAAATTCTCTTCAGGAAGATTCAGATATCAAATTGAGAGGCACTGCAAGGAAAAGGAGTGGCATCCATTCACTCCGAGCAATGGTTCAATTCTACGCCCTTCACTCTTCTGATCCTCAAATTCACCCCACTAAGAAAAGAGCAACACAAGTAGCTGTTTCCCACGAGTACCTGTTTTAATTCTACCTTCAGGGGAAAGAAACAGCTTGTTTGCAAGTAACATTACAGTTACTATGCAATATATAACCTAACGTCACACATAATAACGTAGTGTGTGTGCAGCACATTGCGTTAAAGATTTAATGAGGCAGGGAAGTTCTCCCTCATGAGTGGAAAAGGCTAAAGGTAATTCTTAAAACTAAGCTTTACATTAGTATTTAGTATTAGGCTACCTGTGTTGTAGCTTCCCTTACCCACAATCTCAAGAAATATGAATGGAAGGGTGAAGGGTGGGTGATCTATGGGGGATAATATACTTGGGGGAGAAATTCTTTTGTAAAATAAGACTGGATTATTTGGTTGTCTGAGATCAGAACATCATCTCTCTTATTCCATTAAATGGGGTGTAAAATCTAATATTTACTTTTGCTTACCAGAGCAAATATTTCGGGAGGGATATGCGAAAATCAAACGAGGAAAAGTCTTTGTAACATGGAGCAGGATAAATGAAACATATATGTTTCTTTTATTATGTTATGTTAATCACCATACATTACATCATTAGTTTTTGATGTAGTGTTCCATGATTCATTGTTTGCATATAACACCCAGTGCGCCATTCAGTACGTGCCCTCTTTAATACCCATCACCAGGCTAACCCATCCCCCCACCCCCTCCCCTCTAGAACCCTCAGTTTGTTTCTCAGAGTCCATAGTCCTCATGATTCATTTCACCCTCCAATTTCCCCCCCTTCATTTTTTCCCTATCTTCTTTTGCCTTTTTTTAAACATATAACGTATTCTGTTTTCTTCTTCTATCTTCTTCTGCCTTTTTTTTTAACATATAATGTATTATTTGTTTTCAATTTAGCATCATAAACATGGCGAGGTTTCATCTTTCTAGATTTTGAAGCTCCATAGCCTTAAATTCTGAAAATGTGTCCCTCCCACCAAAGTGTTTACTGATGCATCTATTCATGGAACTCTCCTTTAACATAGAAACAGAACTTCATGTTTTGTTATGCTTTTCTGTACATTTATAACATTGAGATAAGAGCATGTTCCTCTTCTTTCAAAGTTTGATAATTAGAATAGAATGGGCGTAAGGGAATGTTGAATTAGAGAACAGGCAAAATTTGCATAGGAGGTTCGAATGTTATATCACCTTAATGCATAGAAAAAGGAGAAGGACTTGTGAGGGTCAAACAGAAACAACACATTCTGGAAACACTGGCTTGTAAGGCAAGAGACCACGTTATGTAATCTAGGAGATACAAAAGAGGAAAATCTTGAGGATTTTCCTGCCCACCTGCCTCCATTCCTCCCTTCCTTCATTTCTTCCTATCTGTCTGGTTTTCCTGCCCCCTTCCTTCCTTTTATCCATCTCCTCCTTTTATACCTCCGCCTCTTTTATTCCCCCCCTACTCCTTCTCTTCCCCTCCGCTACCAGCTCCATCTCCTCCTCCTTCTGATTATTTTTTCCTTTTAGATGTGGCCACATCCAACTTGATAATTTTGCATTCCTTTGTATTTTGTATCAGCTAAATTTCATACGTATCCAAAGTAGGGATGAAAATTAGGAATGTGACTGTGCCAAGGACAGAGTTTTATGGCAGGCAGCCCATCAGAGGTACATTCTCTCAGGGTGACACCAACTGACCAATCAGTGTCCCTGGAGACTAGTCCCCTAACTGCTTAATGGAGAAATCGGTTATGAGCTTCTTATATGAATTTTTATAAAATAAAATAATGCCAACCTATCTTCAGCATAAGCTTTATGTCTTCCATATTACAAAGTAAGGCCCAATTTTACTTTCTCTATACTCAGTTATGATTCAAAGCAAACAGAATTATAGAGGTTTGATCAGGTAAGAATGTTTCTGGCTGTAACTGAAAGCCAGACAATTAGCGATTCTCGTATGACAAGAGGTCCAGAACTAAACAGATCAAATTTTAAAATACAACAGATTATCCACACTTAAATCCATTTGGGGACACTTCAAAATATAAACACCTCATAAACAGATTTGCTAACCATCCTATAGAAGATGATGAAGTACACTACCCAGTACACAAATTAAGATTTAGTGTTTCCTCTAGGTTTTCCGACAGAGAGAACTACTTGTTACTTTGTGACATGCACTGATAAGTGTTGAGTTGATATAATACTATCTCAACAGATGTAAGTAAATGGTAGCAGCCAAATTCTCTAAACTGTTTTTTGTTATCAGGCCCAGACTCAAAAACAGGATCTTTGCAACAGCTGCTTGTCTTCTGTTTACTTACTTACATTTGCATGGAATGTTCCATTAATACTCTTGCTATGGGTTGGATTAATTTATGTGTAAATATTCAGTACAAAAAATACATGTAATACACAATTAAACATTTATCTAATCAAATAAGCTGTAAATTATGGTTTTATATATATGTAAATTTCTTATTGCCCTTAATTTTTTTTAAGCTCTCTGCCAAGAAAACAGAAAACTGCATGCTCATGATATACAACATGAATGTTGGTTAAAATAACAACATTTTAATCCAAGTTCCATTAAGTTAAAGAGACACAGCCTTACTGTTTTCATTTAAATGATAAATGAATATATATATTTTTGTACATTTATGCACACACAAATTCTGGGGAAAAAACTTATGAAAACGTTGTAAAATGGAGATATCAATAATGGTATTTTCTATTTGGATACGAATTTTAGCTAACCTTTCTCTTAGTGCATAAGCATTTTGTCCTATAAGGATATTCTTTACTTTGGATAGTATATGGCGATTATATAGCCTTTCCCCTCTTATTGCAAAAGCAGGAACAAATAAACAGAATTCTGTAATAAAGAGAATTCCTATCTTTCCCATAGGCAATGCTCAATGTTTATACCTTTGGCAACACTAAATATGGCCAGAAGGGCTGTATGCTTAAATGAGCTCAATTAATTCCAGGTTACATTATTTAAATAGCGGTTATTTTGAAATAACAGTCAACTTCCCACAAAGGCAGATGCCAGAATATTAGTCCTGGAATATAATTTTTATTTGATTCAAAATTGGTCTACCACACTTCGTTTTCTCTTTTCTCTTATTCATGAGCTCTGCAGGTGATTCTTTATTACAGCAGAAGCTGGTTATGAATTTTAGAAGAAAAGATTCCCAAAGATGCAATGGAAATTAAGTCACACCCCAGAGGAGAATCAACAGGTTAATAAAATATATTCAAGTGTCTTCTTCCAGAATGAACAGATAAAGATTTGTGTTAGTTATCTGACATGTCTGTTAACATGGAAATCAGATATAAATCACACAAAAGATCAAACTCATTCCTGGAGATTTTTCAGACCTGGTTTTGGATTCTCTTTCTGCCTTTAAATGTTTTATGGCCCTTGGGAAAGTAATTTATGCTTTCAGAGTCTCTGTTAATTTTCCCTAAAATGAGCTGAATTACACCTACCTCAAAAGAAGTTTGTTCTGAGGGTGAAACGAGAAAAAC
Organism: Mirounga leonina; assembly: GCF_011800145.1. Taxonomy (NCBI): domain Eukaryota; kingdom Metazoa; phylum Chordata; class Mammalia; order Carnivora; family Phocidae; genus Mirounga; species Mirounga leonina. Next base: position 82,180,671 of record NW_023270807.1, on the reverse strand, counting down.
ACAAAGAAGTCCTCACTTGATACCTAGCACATAGTATCTATTCAATAAATGTTGTAAATCATACTGTTTTAATAAGGATAATTTTCAAAATTGAAATACATACATACTTCACACTAAAAGCCTAATCATAATGATATTTATTTCATGATCTAAATGCACTTTGCAATCTTACGGTTTCTGGAAGAGATCACAGTGTTGGCAGGATTCAGATCTTATTCATGTTTTAATGTTTCCCTATGGTACTTTGCATAAGCATCTTACAGATAGTAGATATTGCATAAATATCTGCTGAATTTTAATCAAATTCAACACCATATATCATTTCAATGTATTTTAGATGGAGAAGGCATAAAAAACCAGGACAAATTTGTACTACCCCCATGAGATAACTTGCAGTTGTTATTAGAATAGGCCTTTATTGGTTTCTCTATACTTATCTTTGTCAGTCCTAAAAACAGATCAAAGGAAATATATCTATTTGAGTTTTTTGGTGATTTGAGCCTACTGCAGGAACTTACCGTACTGCTTACTGGCAAACTCTAAGTGCATTTATTTTAAAATAAGGCCCTTTAGCATGTGGGAAGTTTGATCTGCAGTTGAAAGGAAAAATCAATATTTAAATCATTTAGACATTTACACACATAAAGCAACTATATGCCATTACTTTTCACCAGATTCTATATGCTAGGATAATAGTGTAAATTCCAGCACCCACTAATACATATTTTATAAGTTACAAATACATTTTCAATATGTTCTGATATATTGGCAAACAATGTACTCTCTGTATTAAAAAGACACCTAGCATACAGATTATAGAAAGCAATGAGCCAACTGCATCATAACTAGTCAGAGCACATGCTCGACACCACCATTTAAGGGAGTAGTTACAAATTAGAGGTCACCCAAACAGGTGTGACCAGGATGCTGATGGCTCTAAAAGCAGAACAAGAGGTTTAGAAAGGTAATGGGGATCTTTAACCTTAAAAACAGAAGGCGTAGGGAAAACATGACTGTTTTCTTTGAGTGTCTGAAGGTCTATCATGTATAATAAAAAGAAAACTTGCTCTGTTTGTCGCATAAAAATGGAGTCTATACAAGGAAAGGGGAGGGGGGATATTTTTTGATCCTGCATAAAAATTAACTTCTAATACCTAGAACTGTTGAAAATGGAATGAGCTTTGTAGGATGTACATATCCTTATAGATAGATGAACAGGGATCCATCTGTCTGGGATGATGGAGAAAGAATGCTTACATCTGCTAAGAGTTTGGACTAGATCTGATATCACTGGCAATCTGTAATTCTGCCATGCTAAATTTTACAGCTAATTTACTAATAGTTGGTTAGTTAACTATCAGGGTAACCCTTTTCAATTTCTATTGTAGAGTACCAGGATAGTAATTAGCTTTTTATACACCTGCTCCTTGCTCTGTGGTTTTAGAAATAAAGCATTTAAATGACAGGGCAACACATTTCACTAAGAAAATACTACTTGTGGGGCACCTGGGTGGCTCAGTCGTTAAGCGTCTGCCTTCGGCTCAGGTCATGATCCCAGGGTCCTGGGATCGAGCCCCGCATCAGGCTCCCTGCTCTGCGGGAAGCCTGCTTCTCCCTCTCCCACTCCCCCTGCTTGTGTTCCCTCTCTCACTGTCTCTCTCTGTCAAATAAATAAATAAAATCTTAAAAAAAAAAAAAAAGAAACTACTACTTGTATAGACGGTATCAGAGATTCGGAATGGCATAGTGGGACAGAGTACAGGTTGTAGAGCTAGTCTTGGCGAAGCGGAAACAGAGTGCTCTGCCATTTATTAGCTGTGTATAACTAGATCAAACAATTATTTAATCTTTCTTTATATCAAGTCTGCGTCTGGAAAATGGAGAGGATGCAATAGTGTATGCCTCACAGGGTTGTTGTGAGAACTCAACTGAATAATCTAGAATAGTATTTGATACTTTATCAATGTTTAGTAAAGGTTAGCTAGGTAACAAAACAGTGGTAACAAAGGTTACCACTGTTTTGTTATTATTGCCATTATGGAAAACAATCTCCAAAATTTTGTTACTATTCAGAGCAAGATTCTCTGACTACCACCATACCACTGGGACACATCAGTATGATCCGGATGTTTTAAGCTTGAAGATAAAAACATCTGCCACTTTTATCAGGGAAATCCATTCAAAACCTCAATGAGATATCACCTCACACCAGTCAGAATGGCTAAAATTAACAAGTCAGGAAACGACAGATGTTGGCGGGGATGCGGAGAAAGGGGAACCCTCATACACTGTTGGTGGGAATGCAAGCTGGTGCGGCCACTCTGGAAAACAGCATGCAGGTTCCTCAAAAAGTTGAAAATAGAGCTACCATATGATCCAGCAATTGTACTACTGGGTATTTACCCCAAAGATACAAAAGTAGGGATCCGAAAGGGTACGTGCACCCCGATGTTTATAGCAGCAATGTCCACAAAAGCCAAACTGTGGAAAGAGCCAAGATGTCCATCGACAGATGACTGGATAAAGAAGATGTGGTATATATATACAATGGAATATTATGCAGCCATCAAAAGGAATGAGATCTTGCCATTTGCAATGACGTGGATGGAACTGGAGGGTATTATGTTGAGCGAAATAAGTCAAACAGAGAAAGACATGTATTATATGATCTCACTGATATGAGGAATTCTTAATCTCAGGAAACAAACTGAGGGTTGCTGGAGTGGGGGTGGGGTGGGAGGGATGGGGTGACTGGGTGATAGACACTGGGGAGGGTACGTGCTCTGGTAAGCGCTGTGAATTGTGCAAGACTGTTGAATCTCAGATCTGTACCTCTGAAACAAATAATGCAATATATGTTAAGAAAAAAAAGAAGAAGAAGAAGAAGGTAGTGGGAGGGGAAGAATGAAG
>NW_023270807.1:82165789-82177361 GCF_011800145.1 Mirounga leonina | reverse complement strand
GTTATGCACAAACAATGAATCATGGAACACTTCATCTAAAACTAATGATGTAATGTATGGGGATTAACATAAGAATAAAAAAAATAAAAACAAAAAAACCAAAAAAAATCTGCCACTTTTTTAAGCAAGATACAGATAACATAAAAATGTGGTATGTCTCAAAATTTAAGGGGACTCAATCGCTGAGCCATACAAAATCCAGTTAATATTTTTATTGAACTTTAGAATTTAAATAGCACTTTTTGCTCATTTTATTGAATCTCTACAAATCTTATAGGGTAGGTTTATGATTATTGTTATTATATTGTAGACACGAGGAAATTGAGGCTTTAAGAGGTTAAGTTGTACACAATCACATTGTTACTTTGGTGATACTGAAATGCATTCTTGATTTACGCTTATTTTTAAAATACTCCCCCCTCAAGACTGTCTCTCACTCTCTCTCTCTCTCTCTCTCTCTCTCTCTCACACACACACACACACACACACACACACACACACATTCACTCTCAATGTGCAAGGTGTCTAGAATGCAAAGATCATGTGCTTCAGAATAAGACTGACCTATTAGAGAATCTTAGTCCATATATTTACTGTGTGACTTTGGGCAAATTGATTTAATTCTGAAGTTTACTTTTTCTTTCTTTCTTTCTTTCTTTCTTTCTTTCTTTCTTTCTTTCTTTCTTTCTTATTTATTTATTTATTTATTTATTTATTTATTTATTTATTTGAGAGAGAGAGAGAGAATGAGAGAGAGCACATGAGAGGGGTTAGGGTCAGAGGGAGAAGCAGACTCCCTGCCAAGCAGGGAGCATGATGCGGGACTTGATCCAGGGACTCCAGGATCATGACCTGAGCCGAAGGCAGTCGCTTAACCAACTGAGCCACCCAGGTGCCCCTGAAGTTTACTTTCTGTTATGTCTAAAAGAGAATGAAAATACCACCTGGAAGGGTTTTTATAAGGAATTCACAAGAGGAACTCTGTAAAACCTATTCTCCGTGTTCTATATCAAGCATACAAAATTCATGAACCATTATTTCATTTTCCCTCCTAATTATTTTGAGAACTCATTAAGTTCAAAATAGGTTTGCTAATTTGAATTGAAGTACTTGTGTAGAAAAGAAAAATACTATGGTTGCTGAAACATGAAAATATACTATCTTCATTAATAATAATAATAAAACAAATTTTTCTAAAATGCTATTTTTTCCTCATCAGACTAGTAAAGATCTAAAAGTCTGATAGTGTATGCTACTAGTGAGGGGATTAGGGAAACAAGTACTTTCACGCCTTTGTGGTCGTAGGTACAAAATCTATGGGGTCAATTTGGCAATGTCTATTTAAATTAAAAATGCATATACATTTTGACATAACAATTTTAGCTCTGAAAATTTATCCAACAGCTCTATTTGCACATATAGGATATAGCTAGGCACATGATTATTCAGTGCAACAATGTTTGTAGAAAAATACTGAAAATAGACCAATGTCCATCAATAGTGATTACTAATAGACATATTAATAAGAGAATGATGGAGATGCCACTCTGCAAAGTGATTTTATATACACTAACTCTTTTAATCCCCCAAACAATATGCACACAGCCTTAGGTAATAGGTATATTACTATTACCACAGTCACTTTTTTAAATTAAAAATTTTTTTTTATTTTATTATGTTATGTTAATCACCATACATTACATCATTAGTTTTTGATGTAGTGTTCCATGATTCATTGTTTGTGCATAACACCCAGTGCTCCATGCAGAACGTGCCGTCTTTAATACCCATCACCAGGCTAACCCATCCCCCCACTCCCCTCCCATCTAGAACCCTCAGTTTGTTTCTCAGAGTCCATAGTCTCTCATGGTTCATCTCCTCCTCTGATGTCCCCCCCTGCATTTTTCCCTTGCTACTATCTTCTTCTTTTTTTTCTTTTTTTAACATAAAATGTATTATTTGTTTCAGAGGTACAGGTCTGTGATTCAACAGTCTTACACAATTTAAAGACTTTATTTATTTATTTGACAGAGAGAGAGACAGCGAGAGAGGGAACACAAACAGGGGGTGTGGGAGAGGGAGAAGCAGGCTCCCCATTGAGCAGGGAGCCTGATGCGAGGCTCTACCCCAGGACCCTGGGATCAGGGCCTGAGCCGAAAGCAGACGCTTAATGACTGAGCCACCCAGGCACCCTTATCACATTCATTTTGATATTAAGAAAAACTGAAGCACTGAGTGATTCCCTAACTTGCTTATGGTTGTAAGGCTGGCAGGTGGTGAAACCAGGATTTGAACCTCAAAACCTAGGAGCAGAGTCAATGGTTAGCCTCTTTTATGACAGCTGAACAAACTTGGGTGCATTCAACAAAAGACAAATAACCAACCAATCAAATAAAACAAACATATACCACACACACACACACACACACACACACAAAAGAAGAAAAACTTCATTCATTAATATAGAATTATCTGATTATGTTAAATAAAACAACTATAATGTGCTTTTATAATATGTATGTCATGTAACCATTTGTGTAAAGTGAGGGAAAATATATATGTATGCAGATGTGTGTGTATAAACATTCATATATATATTCTATTAAAACAGAAATGTAGAAATAGAGAAAATAAGAGTTAACCCAAAATACATGAAAGTTACCCTTTTGATATTATTTATTCTTAAATTAATTTTATCAGATGGAATGACTAATAGAATCAGCATTGCTATCTGGAATATCTGAGTGAAGTAAAATATTTGTGATTTAAGCACCTGCAAAATGTCTCTGGTAACCAATTAGCAAGTGTGTTTTAAAATATATTTGTTGGGGTTTCTAGAGGAGTGATATTGACAAAACACAGTGAAAAGGGGATCAGACCTGAGTGCTAGCCAGCCTTGCACAAACCAGATGTGTAATTTTTAAAGTATTTGTTTCTTAAGAATGAAGTCAAAACCGAAGTATAGAATATGGAAGTAAAGAGAGCTGACATTGGGCACCTGGGTGGCTCAGTTGGTTAAGCGACTGCCTTCGGCTCAGGTCATGATCCTGGAGTCCCAGGATCGAGTCCCGCATCGGGCTCCCTGCTCGGCAGGGAGCCTGTTTCTCCCTCTGACCCTCCCCCCCTCTCATGTGCTCTCTGTCTCTCTCATTCTCTCTGTCTCAAATAAATAAATAAAATCTTAAAAAAAAAAAAAAAAGAGAGCTGACATGATGTCTTATTCAGGTCATGAGGATCTCAAGGAAGTATGACTTTGAGCAAATATTTATCTCAGTGAGCTTTAAAAATCGCCTCTACTGTGCAAATTCCAACAATTCCCCTGCTTATTTTGCTGTGTTATTTTAAGATTTATACAATGTACTATTTATTAACACATTTTGGAGACTACATATATTCACACTTTTATTTGATACCTTTAGTTCTAAAATCCTCTGACTTAAATGACAATAGAAATCTGGTGCCTATCAGATCATCAGATTTCAACTAGATGTTCAAGATTTCTTGCTTCAGTAGGGAAACCCTCTAATATGCAGAAATTATTGCACTCAAGTAAATATATTACATGGTATTTTAGATTTTTCTTCCCTTCATTCCTTCTTTGTTTCCAGTAGATAAATCATTAGAATAAAATATCCTCACCAAATTCTATAAATTTCATCAGACATTTACTAAAAGCAGATCAGACTCTGGCCTCGCTGACTAAAAAGACAAGAAAACAAAAAAAGCCAAAAAAAAAAAAAAAAGACAGAAAGAAAACTATAAGTCAAGGAAAAACAATGGTGAAAATTTCAAGATGAAGCTGAGAATTTTTCATAAGCTGTATGAGACAGTTTGCAATTTTTCTACTAAGCTCCCCAATTCCCATAAATTGTAGGTACAAAGGGAGTACAGTGTTCTTTACTATTTTCTAAGAAAACAGAGTTCCTACCATATAAAGGCAGACAGACCCTCAGGACACTCCAAAGTTCCTGCTAAGAGTTCAAAGAGGGCCATAAAAACAGTCCTATCAATCACAACATGAAACACACACTTTCTCACACTCTCGTGGGGGTGCGATGTTTATGCAGCTTTGGACACTTATTTTCTTCACGTAGTTTACATCAACACAGCAACTGTATACTTCTTGGTGGCGGAGCAACATCTATGCATTCTGTGAACTTTAACATATTGCATTGAATTTTGTATCGTGTATTTCATTTTATATACTATTTCTATAAGGTTTTTAAATTTCTGTTGTTTCTTTTTCTTCTCAATCATAACTGAACATCCCTCCCACACAGACCAGCTGTTTCTCCATTTAAAAAGAAGGCAAGTAATTTAACATCATAAATACCAAACTCCATCTCAAGGTCAGAGTCAAAAGCTTTTATGTCTCATTAATTTTCAAGCTCTTCATCAGTTTTTCTCATTGAGTTACCATTTATATCTTGGTATGTGGAAAAGCATAAAACTTGTGTTATCAGTTAAAACAGAAGGCTATCTCCAGCTATTAAACTAATATAAAATATTTTCAATTAAACGAGTAGTAGTTCATATACTTTGTAATGGCAACAGCAAAACTTTGAAAAGCTTTTGGGTCCATTTACCAGCAACTTCCCCTTCCCACCCCCAACTGAGGGAGATGAAAATCATCTCCTTGAGTCAATCAGTGCTCTGGCTGCTGAGACATAAAAATATTGACCTTTATGTCCTAAATCAAATCATTTAGGTCACCCATGTAATTCTTAGAAATGATACATTTTAAAATATTGGCTATTTTGTAGAAATTCACTAAATGTGCATAATAAAAAACCTACACACATCACCATCTGATTTTCAGTAGTCATTTATTTATTCAACAATAAATAAGCAGTAGTTCGATAATATAAACAACCTTGCATCACTTTAGAGTTTAAGCAGTATTTCTGAAAGTAATTATATATATCGAAATTGGCCGAAAATCTTACTAACTTCATTTCCTCACCTATCAAAAGACTTAAATTTTTTTTAGCCCAAAGCCCTTATTTTACCATTAATAAAACATAGGGCCAGAGATTATCTACGATCTGTCCAAGGCCAAATTGCAAATAATGGCAGAGATTCTGGGTGTTGGCTTTCACTTCCATGTCTCCACATGGGTTTGTAGATACTATTGCTTAGAACAACATGTTTTCTGTTCTATTTTATTTTGTTATAATGGTTTTAAAAGAAGGTCACAAATTATCTGACACTCATCCCATTGAGTGTCATTGGGGTCTTTATCTCCTCTCTTGAATCTGGGTAGGTTTCTGACTGCTTTAACCCATGAAATATTGTGTGCAACTTCTGGAGGTAAGGTCATTAAAAACCATTGAGCTTTTGCCTTGTTACCTGGGCACATTTTCTATTGGAGCCCCACGCTGCCAATTACCCTGAGGCCACCATGCTTGGAGGAAACCCAATGTGCATGTATTGTTCATACATGGGATGTCTGGTTGTCTCAAGTGAGTCCAACTTTTGAGTTATTGTATTCCAGGCATTAGACATGTACATGAAGTCTCCAGCTTCTTCAACTCCCCCATAACCATTCAAGTCTGCTCTGCTGGGCCCCAAGACATCATTGAGCAAAGAGTACCTATCCCTGCAATGCCCTGTCCAAATTCCTTACTGGGTAACATTTGTAGGCATATTAAAATAGTTAACATACACTATAAAGTTTGAGATGGTCTGTCACTCAGCAATAGATAACTGGAAAACTCTCAGATCTTAATTTTCTCCAATATGGGTTAAGCACCATTGGCCAGTTTAATATTAAAGTTCAGCCACCTCCAGTCAAAAGCTATGCTATTATGTCCACAATAGCCAAACTGTGGAAAGAGCCAAGATGTCCATCGACAGATGAATGGATAAAGAAGATGTGGTATATATATACAATGGAATATTATGCAGCCATCAAAAGGAATGAGATCTTGCCATTTGCAACGACGTGGATGGAACTGGAGGGTATTATGTTGAGTGAAATAAGTCAAACAGAGAAAGACATGTATCATATGATCTCACTGATATGAGGAATTCTTAATCGCAGGAAACAAACTGAGTGTTGTTGGAGTGGGGGTTGGGGTGGGAGGGATGGGGGTACTGGGTGATAGACACTGGGGAGGGTATGTGCTCTAGTAAGTGCTGTGAATTGTGCAAGACTGTTGAATCTCAGATCTGTACCTCTGAAAGAAATAATGCAATATATGTTAAGGAAAAAAAAAAGAAGAAGAAGAAGAAAAAGGTAGCGGGAGGGGAAGAATGAAGCGGGGGAAATCGGAGGGGTAGACGAACCATGAGAGACGATGGACTCTGAAAAACAAACAGGGTTCTAGAGGGGAGGGGGGTGGGAGGATGGGTAGCCTGGTGGTGGGTATTGAGGAGGGCACATTCTGCATGGAGCACTGGGTGTTGTGCACAAACAATGAATCATGAAACACTTCATCTAAAACTAATGTTGTAATGTATAGGGATTAACATAAGAATAAAAAAATGAAAAAAAAAAGCTATGCTATTCTATAGCTTTGCTTTTCTTAAATGATCTTTCTTTGGAGATACAATTGTGTCATCTTTTTATATATCATTTTTATGCACGATTACTTTTCTGAGTCAAATTTCTTTTTTTAATTGCATTCATTCACTAAACATTTACTTAATATATAATCCATGTTTTTAAAATTGATAGATTTCAAAGATCTAGAGATGAATAAATATGAATAAAATAATTGTTTTCAGGTGGGGGATGAGGGGAGAGAGAGAATTGCTACTTAATTTATTTCTCCTTTTTGTCTTTATAATGAAAGCATTTAAGACTTTATTTTTTAAGATTTTATTTATTTATTTGTCAGAGAGAGAGAGAGAGTGTGAGCACAAGCAGGGGAGCAGCAGGCAGAGGGAGAAGCAGACTCCCTACTGAGCAAGGAGCCTGATGCAGAATCGATCACAGGACTCTGGGATCATGACCTGAGCCAAAGGTAGACATTTAACTGACTGAGCCACCCAGGCATCCCAGCATTTAGGACTTCAGACTTACTCTTGAATACTGCTTTTGCTTCACCTCAGAGTTTTGGCTTTCTGATACTTTGTTTTCAGAATTAGAGTTGTAACTTTAATTTTTTTGTGGCTAGAATAGTTATTTTATAATATGTTCTTAAGTTTTTATTTATTTTATTTATTTTAAAAGATTTTATTTATTTATTCATTAGAGACAGAGAGAGAGAGAGAGAGGCAGAGGGAGAAGCAGGCTCCCAAGGAGCAGGGAGCCCGATGCCGGACTCGATCCCAGGACCTTGAGATCATGACCTGAGCCGAAGGCAGACGCTTAACCATCTGAGCCACCCAGGCGCCCTGTTCTTAAGTTTTTAAATGGTCTTCTAATTTATTATTTTTAGTTTATACTTGACCACACTGGGGTCACAGAGTGAAAACTAAACATTTTCTGGTTTTAGAATTTTTGAAAAGTATGTGTGTGCCTGAGTGTGTACATATCTGGTCTCTCTCTCATGAGACTAATTTTTTAAATATTCCTTTGGCATAGGCCTTGTTTATAAATATAAGATTAAGAGAGCACTATTATTTTATTTTTTAATCTTCAGTACAATTTATTTGCCAAATGTTTACCTCCTCTTTCCTCACATTTCAAAGACTGAGTAATGCATTAAAGTCTATTGCTACTATAGTGGTTTGCTTGCATAGCAATAAAAAAGTATCCAGTAATATGAATATTCAAATGCAAGACGAAATTCATGATATGTTGTCATAATTTTCAATTATAACAAAGAACTGCTAATGGAAAACTAATGGTATGAATAGTTTCATAGCTGTAAGAGGTAATTAGGAGCATTTCTAATTAGCAACCAATTCTAAGAAAATATACTAATAAGATTGCCTACCTGTTTAATCATGTTATTTACTTACTTAAAAATAATAAGAATCAAATAATTTTTAAAAGAATCAGGGGCACCTGGGTGGCTCAGTCGTTAGGCGTCTGCCTTCAGCTCAGGTCATGATCCCAGGGTCCTGGGATCGAGCCCCGCATCGGGCTCCCTGCTCGGCGGGAAGCCTGCTTCTCCCTCTCCCACTCCCCCTGCTTGTGTTCCCTCTCTCTCTATGTCTCTCTCTGTCAAATAAATAAAATCTTTAAAAAAAAAAAAGAATCAAATAATAATTAAACCTAAAACAGTCAAGGAATTTCACTATTTCTAAAAAAAAGTGATCAAATCTGACAACATATTTTAAATATATTAAAAGTTTAAAAATGAAAGTATTCTTTATGCAAGATATGTTGCATAATAAATTTTTAACAAATTAATGTAATAATAGACATTTTTAGAGTTACATTATATTTAACTAATGAGAATTAAAGAAATGTTACATATGGCTTGGTGTTAGGTTTGGCCCAATTAAAAACAAGTACAAATCCAGGGATATAGCAAAGATAATTACATATTCCTATTTTGGTGCAATTTACAAAAATATAAACCTCTCTTTTTTTAAATTAAAGACAGAAAGTTAAAGAAGCCTGGTGGTTTTGTCAATAGAAGAAAAAGGTGAGGAGAAGCAAACTTTGCTCTTTTGGGGAGGTGCTCACATACACAAGAAGTGAGGGGAGAAAGAAAGAGCACAAAGGATCTTTGAGTCATTTTGTTAATGCTCATTGCCTTCTCATCATGGCTTGATAAAGCAAAGCAAAACAACCCAAAACTATGGATACTCTAGTAGCATAATAATTGGAAAGAACCCATTCTTTTTGTCGACAAACTCAATACAATGAAACACCTAATGTTTCTTTTATTCTAGTTCAGTTGATTCTGTGCTTCCCAGTCCCTGGAATTTTCTTGCTTGTCATTCATGTCAGTGTGAGCATTCAAGAGTGAATGTAAAACATTCTCAGATGAGTCAGTAAGTTCTTGTAAAGGTTGAAGTTATGAAATTATCTTTTTAACATTTCAGAGACATGTTTAAGATTTTACTTCCAGTTCTTTTAAATCATACATTTATATCTAAAATAAACTAGAATGAGACTAACTTAATTTACTGCATTTTGTTCACTCAAATACATAGGCCACAATTTGTAGTAGGCTACAAATGAGCCTAAGATTAATTCAGTTGAGTTGATTGATAATTTTTCACACACACACACACACACACACATATATTATATATATATATATATATATATATGCTTTCATAAAGACACAGAGTCAATGACGAGTTTTATGCCTCCTAGTATATGACCTAGGTGGTTTAACACTCAAATATTAAAATACATTCCATGTAATTGAGTTTCCTAAATAGCATGAAAGTACATATGCAATTAACAATGAGCATATGAATTTTGACTTATTCACATCAATATGGCTTAATTTAAAAAATGCATGTACTCATGAATGTACTCTCTTAAATAAATAGTCTGTTGCTTTAATGAAGTTTACTGATCCAATTTAAACTATATGCATGTCAATGGAGTTCTTACTACAAAACATAGCTCCAATATAGATGGCCCCTGACTTCGATGTTTTGACTTAACAATTTTTGACTTTACGATGGTGCCAAAGGGATATGTGTGCGTTCAGTAGAAACTGCACTTCACATTTTGAATTTTGACCTTTTTTCTGGGCTAGTGATATGTGGTACAATACTCTCCTATGATGCTGGGCAGCAATCCTGAGTCACAGATCTCAGTAAGCCACACAATTGCAATTAAACAACTGATATGACTATTCTGTACTCATACAGCCATTCTGTTTTTCCCTTTAATTTTTATTCAATAAATTACATGAGATATTCAACTAAAACAGGCTTTGTGTTAGATGATTTTGTCTGACTGTAGGCTAATGTAAGGGTTCTAAACATGTTTAAGGTAGGCCAGGATAAGCTATGATGTTCCATAGGTTAGGAGTATTAAATGCATTTTTTTAAAAAGATTTTATTTATTTATTTGAGAGAGAGAGAATGAGGGAGAGAACACGAGAGTGGGGAGGGTCAGAGGGAGAAGCAGACTCCCTGCTGAGCAGGGAGCCTGATGTGGGGCTCGATCCTGGGACTCCAGGATCATGACCTGAGTCGAAGGCAGTCGTTTAACCAACTGAGCCATCCAGGTGCCCCAAATGCATTTTTTGCCCAAATGCATTTTAAACTCACAATGGGTTTATCGGGACATAACCCCATCCTAAGCTGAGCAAGATCTGTGCAACATGTGTATGGAGAAGAAGTACCACTACACATTCTTCTTTCAACTTAACTCCCATTTTTTGTTATACTTTCAACAGCCTCACTCTGTGATATTAGTGAAAAACTCATAAAAGTCAGCAAGACCAGGTGGCTTCTAAAGGCCTTCTACATATAACAGCTAGACTGGTAGTTATGATGGATGCTTCACTTTTTGGGTTTCCATTTATATGTGTAGCATTATGTACACATCATTTAAAATGGCTGAATATTTGGACATTAATCACCTAAGGCTATTCTAATGATAAATAGTCTTTTTAACATAATGCACATACTCCCAGGCCTTACAAATCTATGGATAGAAATGAAGTCTCTCTGACACTGATGTCCAGTAAGAATAGTTCTTAGGCCCCTTTACAATCTCCAAAGCAAATCCATTTTATTTTCTCATCAATACATCTCTTTGTTACTTGGCTGCCAGTGTCCAGAGTGGGAACCCAGTTTCATATAAATCTGCCTTTGACCTTCAGTCAGATGGGAGAGAGTGGGCTTTCCTCCACCCTGTACCACAATCTGTCTCACAACATCTTTCACAAAAATAGCTCCCTCACTTCCAGTCCTCTGCCTTTATCTCTCTTGAAGTGAGGATTCAAACCAGTTTCTCAAGGCCCTACAAAGAGGGGATAGGAGAAAAGGGACACACCCCATGACATCTTCTCTATTGATTTTTTTCATCCCATTATTTCCTCTTGGTCTTATAAAAATAATTCCCACTTTCTTCTATCTAAAGATACAAGCATCCATCTATACCCGATTAGTTTCTTATTGTTTCCATAACAAGTTTAGCAGCCGGAAGCAACACAAAATTATCTCACAGTTTTGTGAGTGAGAATTCCAACATGGGTCTCACTAGGGTACAATGGCTAAAATCATGGTGTCAGCAGGGCTACATTTCTTTCTGGAGGCTCTGGGGAAGAATCCATTTTCTTGCTCATTCAGATTGTTGGCAGATTCAGTTCTTATGGTTGTAGAACTGATGTTCCCATTTCTTTACTGGGTATTGGCCAATGCACATTCCTAGCTTCTAGAGCTCATCCACATTTCTTGGCTCATGGGCCCCTCCGTCTTCAAAGACGATGATGATGGACAGAGTCCCTCTCAGGCTTTGAATCTCTCCTTCCTCTTCCTTCATTGTCACATCACTCTGACTCCCTTTCCTGCCTTCCTCTTCCACTTTTAAGGCCTTATGTGATTAGATTAGGCCCATCTGGACAATCCAGGATAATCTCTAGGTCCTCAAACTTAATCACATTTGTAAAGTCACATATTTATAGGCTCTGGGGATTAGGACATGGACTTATTTATTTATTTATTTATTTATTTATTTATTTATTTATTTATTTATTTA